>NC_138728.1:54424886-54574886 GCF_965113295.1 Leuciscus leuciscus
AGGTGTATTGTTACTGTTGTACGTACACACTGCCTTATTATTATTTTTTAAAGAGAATTGACAGTGAAGAGCAGGGCAAAAAACAACAACAAAAAATCTGTTATATCAAAATAGATCTGTGCATGAAGTCTCTGCAGTATATTGTCTTCTAGACATGCCAATTTGTACATTTTATTACTATTTTTCTCTTGACTATTTTAAAGAAATGTTTACTTAATTGATTACAATATTTGAAGGGTAGCTATATGCTAATGTTTTAATGTATTTTTGCCTGTTAACATTAATTGTTACTCATTTATTTATTGTTAAATATACTGTTTTAGTTAATTATTTCCAATATATATATATATATATATATATATATATATATATATATATATATATAGGAAATAATTAGGGGTACCAATCACAGTATTCTCTGTGTACCACAGTACCAATGTTTGATCATTTATTCAACATTAATTACCATAAAAGTGATTTGTAAAAAAGTGAAAAGTAATCAATTGATTATTAGATTTATTAGAAAACAACAAAGAAACAGTTACATGCAATAAATGTAGATAAGAAAACAAGAATAGCAAACTAAAACAGTAACTTAGGTACATAAACTTTAAACTGAATTTTAGTCTTGGAAGAAAAGATTGTAGGGCTCCCAGGTGTCCATCCATTTCATCCCACTGCAAATCAGTAAAAATAAAAATTAAAGAGCATATCAAAATTTACAGAACAGGCTATGACATGTAACTATTGAAAAAAGATTGACTTTTTGAAGGGCAAAAATATTTTTGCATTCAGTTAAGACATTTAAATACATAAATGTAAGCAAGAAAGATGTATTAGGCAATCAAAATGAATAAGTAAAAGTTTATTAAATTAAATATCATGCTAAAAAAAAAAAAATACAAATAAACGTGCCTGTACCATGCCCTTACTAGGCCACAGATTCATTCTCATTTCAAATAAATGTACATTATTTAAAAAAAATTCTTATGTTTCAATCTTTTACTAAGTAATACATTTCTGACAAACATTTACAAAATGAGTTCAATCTTACTTCCTTTGACATCCTATTCCTTATGATCTTGTCATATGGAAATGTTTTTAATCTGGGATGTACTTGGCATTCTACAACAGAAAAATATAAAAGGATATAATATATAATCAGGAAATGTTTACACTCATGACATATTAACAGTTCGGTAAGCAATTCTTAATAAATAGAATGCATAAATCCTTGCAATGGGCTGGCCACCTGAAACCCTAAAAATGAACTGAAATTAGACCATCTGAAGTACAATTTGCTTTGAATTGGTTGTGTGGTTTGGTAATAGTGCTCATTATGGAAGCTAAATATGGCAGATTATTTAATGTTATCATCAAGCCTCCATAGCACGTTTGTCTCGATCAAGAATTTAATCAAGGGCTTAAATATAAGTTCCTGTGGCAAGCAGGACGAGGTCGAGGGATGTGAGAGGTACGTCTCACGTCCCTCGACCTCGTCCTGCTCCCGTCCACAGTTCCATTAATAGAACACTTAAAAAAGTGTTTATAACTCATTTGGTGTTATTTAAAAGCATTTAATTAAAACAGCAACCATGCACACAGGAATAGTATGACGCCTGTACGCATTTGACCACTGTATAACAATCAAGAAGTAAGTTTGAACATTAACCCTCTGGAGTCTGAGCTGTTTTCTGGGCCCTGGAGGTGTTCTGACATGCTCTGACATTTGTGCTTTTTTCAGTTATTTATAAACATGTTAATGGCAAAGGTGTAAATTCACTCTATATAGCACAAACAGGGCTACCAAAATATCTGATCAACATGCATGTATATGTTTGAATTTTTAAGAGAATAATGTTTATGCGTGGTTATTGGAAAAAATTAAAATGAAAGTTGCAGAAATAAGGCCACAAAACACATAGTAAATATGTGTCAATAAGACTTTTGACTAATGGATGTCCTCGCCTATAGTTTTTTCTTCAAAATTATGTGAAAATAGTCTTGCTTTATCGTTCACATAAAACCATACATTGATTTAAATTGATGTAAAACAGGTTTTGCTTGGAAAGCCAATATGCGAGGGGGGCGTGAATGAGGAGTGGTTTTCACCTGAGATTACAATGTCCCACCCACTCTGCATAATGACTCTGCATAATTAGCCATTCATTCAGGTGTGACACTGACTGAGCCACAATGCAAGACAAAAGATATATTTAGAAGAAGACTTATATTGACCATTTAAGATTTTGCTTACATCTTGTAAATATGTTTTGCTATTTTATTAAAAAGGTTACAATTACAACAATAATTACAATTTTAACAATATTTCAAGTGTACTCTTTCTTTGTAAAAAAAAAAAGATTATAGGCCTATATTTTATCTATGTATTCATATTTCAGTCAAATTTTTACTCATCTCAGTCTAGCAATACAGTTTGCTAAAACATCATTCATACACGCGATTTAAATTTAACTTCTGGTAAAAAGGAAGTTGATGATAGGCTTTTGACTCGCGATCTTCGCAGTAGGCTAGTGAACGCACCAGAGAAATGCACATTTATAAGGCTACATAGTTTTTTTGTTTTGGATGGTTTTGTTTAGAACCAGCTTTCTGTAAATATATTTCAATTTTTTTTAGACATGTGAGGCGAGTAGGCTACGGGTTCATGATGATCTCCAGTTCAGACCTTATGTTGTGATTGCTAGCATATATATATTTAAAATCCAGGAAATTTGTTAATGAAAAAATTATTAAAATTAAGATACAATTGATACAAAATGAAATTCGTTTTAAAGAAAGGATTTGTACTTTCTGTTTTGAGGTCTCTGTGAAAGTTTGAAAGTCTTTTAGTGCTTAGAGCGCTCGCGTCCATAATGGATAACTGTCACGTAATATTGTTTTTTTCCTCATAAATGCGAACACGAAAAATAAAAGACAAAAGACCTTTAAGTAAAACTTACTCCGAAATTGTGTCCTCGGCGGAACTCGCTCTTCAAAATGCTGCCGTTCGTCGTCTGTTACAATCTTCCTCTGAGGAAACAACCCGGTATCGTGCATTCTTCCTCGCTGTCCAGAATCATCTGAAGGACGTCTTTATTACCGGAGAAGCGTGCCATACTCAAAACGCGATGAACTATCAGTAAGTCTGATAGAAACTGTGTTTTTATGGCATTGATCGGGGGGCGTATGCGATGCATACTAGATCACCTAAACTATTTACATGTGAATCGCGCCGGGGGCGGGGCGGACGCAGCTGATTATAAAGATAATGAGGCAGAAGGAAAAACGGTACCTCTCCTTGCTTTCAAACGGATTACATGAGAGTAGTACTTATAGGACACCTTGTGTCAAAATGATTAATGACTTTGACCTTTGACCTTTTGACAGGTTGAACTTCCGGTGACCTTATGATTGATGGGTTGAACTTCCTTTATGAGGTCATGGAATTAACCTTTGGCCTATCGATCATGTGGTTTGACAGTTGCTTTTGCCCCGGTGACCTAGCTAGTCCTAAATCATAGTTTTGACGGTTAGTTTTGACCTATTTAACTAGAACAGATGTTTGAACTTTGTCCCAGTTATGTGTGTGCGTGTGTGGTTATATGGCTTGTGCCTGTGCCTGCAGTTATTTCATATATGTGACATTCAGTTATTTCACATTTTATATATAAAACATTCTATAATTTATATAACCTAAAACAATTAAAGGTTGAAAAAACATTTAGTTATTTCACATTCATATGTAAAACATTCTATCCTTTATATAATCTAAAACAATTAAAGGTTGAAAAAACATTTAGTTATTTCACATTCATATGTAAAACATCCTTTATATAATATAAATGATCATGCTAAAGTTCTTTTTAAAAGTGTATAACATAAATTATATAATCTAAAGCAATTTAACTAAGGTTGAAAAATATTCTGTTCTTTTAAAAGCTTACTAAAACCAATTGGTTTAGATAAAAGTATATAAAATTGTCTTACCTTATTTTAGAGAGAGTTGAAGAAGTAGCTCCTAACACATCATTGTCCATACGAATGGGTCACAAAAATAATTAAGCTAAAGTTGAAAAAATATTCTGTTTTTTAAAAGTATATAATGAAATACTTATAAAATCTACCGAACCAAGCATTTCAGTTTACTGAATTCATATAGTCATTCCTGAATGACCTCACACTGTCTCAAAAGATAAGGAGCGCGCGCGTGTCTGTGTGTCTGTGTGTCTATGCGCACGTCCTCTTCCTGCGAGCTCTGACCCCCCTCCTTACAGTGTAACTGTCAAGTGAATCTCACACTAACAAAAGTTGAAAACATGCCTTTAAAAGTATAATATAAATATCTTATTGATCCAATTGTTTTAGTTTTAGATGAATAAAAAATGACTGAGTTAAAATTAACTCATCAATGTCCATACCATTCATGTCCACAAAAATAATTAAACTAAAGTTGAAAAACATACCTTTAAAAGTGTATAATATAAAATAAAATATCTTGCTAAAGTTGAAAAACATACCGTTCCTTAAAAGTATAATATAAATATCTTATTGATCCAACTATTTTAGTTTTAGATGAATAAAAAATGACTGAGTTAAAATTAACACATCAATGTCCATACCACTGATGCCCACAAAAATAATTAAACTAAAGTTGATAAACATACCTTTAAAACTGTATAAATGTAATGGTTATAAAATAATTTTACTACGGTTGAAAAAATATTCAGTTCTTTTAAAAGAATATAACATAAAAAGCTTACTAAAACCAATTGTTTTAGTTAAAAGTAAATAAAATCATCTTACCTTATTTTAGAGAGAAAGTTGAAGAAGTGGCTCCTAACACATCATTGTCCATTGATGTCCACAAAAAATGCAATTTATGAATGGATTCAAAATTGTTTTACACAACTGAATTCATATAGTCATTCCTGAATGTCTCTCAAAGCACCGTCTCAAAACATAGGGAGGCGCGCGGTATGTGTGTCAAAAAGTAAAACACACGTGTCTGTGTGTGTGTGTGTGTGTGTGTGTGTGTGTGTGTGTGTGTTCACGCCCCTTCACATGTGAGCTTTGACCCCTCTCCTTCGCATACCAGAGCACAGTGAAAGTGAGGAAGGGGTTTCCTAATATCACACTCACAAAAGTTGAAAAACATACTGTTCCTTAAAAGTGTATAAATAAAATGGTTATATAAATATACTGAAACCAATTATTTTAGATGAATAAATAAAATTCATCTTACATGTTTAGAGTTACAACTCTTGAACTTACATGTTCAAGAAGCTGTTGAGAGCTATAAATCACAGAGTGGTTCTCTCTCACACCAGCGTCTCTGACTCAGAGGGGTGTATTCAGTGATGGGATGAGACATTTTGAATGGTGTGTTAAACTTATAATCCTAAATGTTTAAATGACATCTTTTAAAAATAAAAGATGTTTTAAATAAATTATTAAAAGTCTTAATAAAAACAAATATTTTACAACGATGGTCTGTGGAAAAATTTGACTTGAACAAAGTATTTTTATTTATTTATCATGGGTATGTCAAATCACTTGAAAATTGAAGCGTCACAAGTCATCTCACGCCTGTGAAATATTCAGTAATTTCTTAAGTTGTATCTGTGAGAAAATGACAACCACATAGGCCTATCTTCAGAGAGAGCAACCATGAAAACATTTAGAAACTGGGAATCTTCCAGAAATAAGGTCCTTCCGATCAGCGCTGAGAAAGAAGTTACTGGACAATAATGATAGCTTCAGAATATCGGATGACAGATGAGTCTCTGTGCATCGTGTCAGAGCGCATGTCATGTTAGTCTGCTAACGCCTTTACAGAGCCAAAAGTTTTGTACACACAAAATTTATTTCAAATCATAATCGTAAAAGTTTAAATCAAATCTTTAAAATCATATCTTCTTAGAAGATTTATGTATTATTGTTACTAAGCAGCCTCTGTCCAAAAACTTTAGATTGTTACATACAACATACAACATGAAACATGTTGTCAAGGTTTGTCACAATGTTTTTTAAGAAATCCTAGGACTTCACGTTGCTCTTATTTAGACAAAGTTGTATCATTTGGAAAATCACCACACAATTTGAGAGACGCAATGTGTGATAAGTAAAGTTGGTCTTGAGCGAATATTTAATCTTACTGGTAGCTATGATCTATTACACGTATAAGATCATTTTTACTTGTATCTCCCGAACTACCCTTAATCAGTGCGGAAACACACAAGGTGAAACCCTTTACTGAGAATATACTATCGGTTATCTACTCAAAATATATGTAGAAGTTTCAAATGTTAGCATTTGTTGATGGTGGCCGCATGAACAGACTTTGGGGAGATCTATAGCAGACCTATATAGCAGTCCCAAAAGAATTTCTCCCATCTAGCGGTTCT
Organism: Leuciscus leuciscus; assembly: GCF_965113295.1. Lineage (NCBI taxonomy): Eukaryota > Metazoa > Chordata > Actinopteri > Cypriniformes > Leuciscidae > Leuciscus > Leuciscus leuciscus. Next base: position 54,431,294 of record NC_138728.1, read on the forward strand.
CCCATCTACTCGCTTTTTCTCCCATCTACTCGCTTTTTCATTTAGGCCGTGCCTTTGACTTACCCGTCGAGAAGAACGCAGGCAACTTCCCTTTCAAAGTGTTTCCACCTGGGAAAAGCTATCCCGATATTTATTTACATACCGATAAATAAATTTTTTGCTTTTTGGCGACGACCAGTGCAGCCTTTCAAATGTGCCTGGGGCAGTATTTTCAAATTTTCATCCAGGCTGCCCCGGGTTCGACTCCCGGTATGGGAAGACAATTTTTTTACATCGCCAACAAAATTCAAGTTATTCAAGTTCATCAATAATCATTTTTAGTTATGCATAGTCTTAGAGGCCTACACGAACTGCAGAAACAAGCAGTTTCTTGAAGATTCGGTACTGAATCATTTTCACAAATACAATTATTGAATTCAGAAAATTTCACTATGGAATATTTACTTTATCTATCATAATTTCAATTTAGTACGTCATCATTTAAACTTTTCATCTCATAATTATGACGCATAGTCATAATTTTTATTTCAACTTTTTCATTCAGAATTACAATTTTTGTCAATTACGCCTTTTTAATGTAATAATTCAAACCTTTTTAAGTCATCATTTGGTTGTTGACTATAGTAGTGCTGATGATGAAATGTGTCGAGTTAGGCTAGCGCTTTTTGTACCTCTCTGGTCTTTTTCAAGATGGCGGAACGACACGGAAGCTTCCTTGGACATACCCGCCCCATGTAAATAAAGATAAGAAATGATCTGATTTTAAGAAAGATCATTTTACACCCATGAGGACATATTTTATGAATACAGACAATGATTTTAGCTAATAAAATACAATTTTTCAACCCGAGCGAATCTACACATGAGAGGCCTTCAGAAGTCATAACTTCAGCGGCTTAGGCCCATTGGTGTAGGTATTTGTAAAAATCAAATACTCTATTACACTTTTTAAAGTTAGAATAAAAAGACCTGTAGTGTTGTCTGACACAAGGCCATTAACTTGTTTTATAAATGTACTTTGCTTATTTCTACAAATATCAACCTGATAAATGAAAATCAGAAAAAAGAAAAAACAGTGTTTTAAAATACAACTAAACCATGATAATGTTTAGTTTAGATGTTGATGACTCAGGCATAGTGCAACCAGATTTCTCTAACATCTCACTCACAACGCAAAACGTTGTAAATAAACATTTTCAAACTGTAATTTAACCATATTTTATTAATATTATGTTGATTTAAAGTTTTTGTTATTAACTAATACCTTTATCTTTTAACATCCGGCACAAAATGAAAGAGATGAATTATTTGAAAAAAGGAATATTCACAATCTACACTATACAGTTAGATTTTCTCCTACTTAGTATCTGTGGGTGTATTTTTACACACTCTTGTAAAGACTATGGACTAACTTTAAAAAACAAAACAAAATTTGTGAAAAAACACATACACATCATTTCTTAACTAAGCAACTGTTTCTTAAATTATCAGACACTCACCGCACCGATGTTAACATCACCATATATTGTGTTTTCTACCATAATTGTAGTAACTATTGTCCCACCATTCTTCTGGGCAATTGTGAAGTTAAGCTGATTAGGGTTCTGAATTAATGGCCGTCCGAATGATGTAGTATTATTATGCTGTCGTTGTGGAAGGTTGTTAGGCTGTTGATTTGTCATGTTTCCAGAATGTGTTTGAACGCTCAGCGTTTGAATGTCACCATCTGTTACAAAAATTAACAATTAAATACACAACCAAAACCATGTAAACATTATAGTAAAGCTTATTGAAGATTGAGAACCATATTGACTACTAACAAAGTAAATTATAAATCTTTTCCTACGTTTGATATTCTTTTTTCTGATTTTTTTCACTATGGACTTGATCCTTTTTAATGCTGTTTTCTCTCCATATTTATTCTGTAGTTCCTCTACTGTGTCTTCCAACCTCCCTGTTGTTCTTCTCCAACTGTGTTAACCAAAGACAAACAGTTAGAAGAATAAAATGTATGTACAATAGCAAAAATAAAGTTAACATAAAATAAACACATTCATACACCAGTTCAAAGTCAATGAAGCGGCTGATGCTGCAGTGTTAGAGCACATGATGGACGGTGAACAGACGCACAGCAAGTTAAACCAGAGTTAAAACAATAGTCTATGTTAGGCCAATAACAATAATAGTCTATGTTAGGACAATACTATCTGATAATAGCTGATAACGGTCAAAGTGTGAGATAAGGTGCAAGTAGCTAAACTAAACATTTCATATTTGACAGAAATGTTTTGAGAAATGTTAAACAATGACAAAAATAATCAAACAAATCAACTTTTTTCTAATTTCTTTTTTTCTAAATTGTGATTTAATGTGAGAGGAAAAGAAACACATAACGTGTACATGAATGAATGTGTACAATTTAATAAACATATTTACCTAACATCCATAGCCTTCAGTAAATTAAGGCTAAGTTCCTTTTTGTGGACAAAGTGAACTTTGGAGCGCTTAAAATTATAATTTGGAACTCTTTTATCAAAAAATATGTTGATAATGATTAGTTATGCCAAATGATAGTTTGGCATGCATGGGATTGTTTGTCCATAGGCTAGTGAGAGAGAAATACATTCTACAATGATATAAAAAATATGTCTTCAATAAATGCCTATTTGTTTTTATTCTATTCTTTAATCCACGCATAAAATAGTTTTTTAGTTTTTTTACAATTCAACCTCTGGATACTGCGTCACTCCCACACATTGCATCGTAAGCGCATAATATTACCTGCTCAAGTACTTCTTGATGAGTTTCTTCTGTATTAAACAGCGAATTTTCTCAGTCAGATCGTCGCAAGATCTCAGGAATCCTCTCACACTGCTCGTGTTCACGCGCTCCATCGCTGCACTTGTGTGTATGACTGAACGATTCAAACTTCCATAAAGCGTGCCAAAACAGCAACGCGGAGATGTGACGTCACGTGTAGAGCGGGCGTTCGTAAAAAGCACATCTTTGCATTTCTTCTGAAACACCCTGTTTAACTATTTTTAACATCACCATTCTCAATCTATTGTAGCCTGTCTATTTTCCTTACACTTTTAACACTTATCGAATTGCCGAGTGTGAATGTAATGTTTTGTATGGCGTTTTCTTTACACTTTCCCCCCGGATATCATATTTGTTATATATCTCTTTGGTCATATACGACAGTATTCGCATGAATTGGCTTGATTTGATAAAATCTTCACGTGAGACATTTACATTATATTATTATATCATCCTAGTTTTTAAATAATGCTAAAATGTATATGTTAACCCTTTATGCGGATATGCCGCACAAGGTTCTCTGTTCTCTGGTTCTATGTTTTTAAAAATAAAGACAAGGATGTCTCTTTCTCAAAATCTGTGCATACAAAGCTACTTTTGTCTCATTGTTTGAAGAAAAACTAAAATGAAATACATCCTACTTTCTAAATGTGTGTTACAGAACTTATGTTGAACAATTCACCCATGTAATGTTTAATCAGATTTTGTAACTGGATTGAGTGAAAATAATAAACTTCTCTCCTAATAATCCCCTTACATTGAATTGGCTCTATCACTCTCTCTCCTCTCTCCACCTATATCCGGTGTGTGGTGAGCGCACTGGCGCCGTTGTACTGTGGCTGCCGTCGCATCATCCAAGTGGATGTTGCACACTGGTGGTGTTGAGGAGAGATCCCCTGATATGATTGTAAAGCGCTTTGGGTGTACAGTAGTACATATGAAAGCGCTATATAAATGCCCGATTCTATTCTATTCTTCTATTCTATTCTTCTCTCTGGAGGACTTGGATAGGACTTGGACCCAGGACTTGTTGTTTATGCAGGACCTAGTTATTTATGGCTTTCCTGATGACAACCCCTATTCAGCCCCTCCAGCGGGGTGGGTGGACCCCAGCCTGATAAATATTTCAGAACATTGCACGCTCTACTCTAGCTCAACTAGCCTCGGACTGCTGCGCCACTGCAACAAAAGTTGAAAGTCCTGTTTGTCTGAGCCTGACGCAAACTTCTGACCCACAAACTTCCGAGCATTAACGCACGATTGCACCGCAAGGGAGATTCCAGGAACATTCCAGGAGATTCAGGAGACTCGTTGAAAAGCTGAAAAAATGGCGACGCAAAACCTGATGGAGAACGACTCCCCGTCCAGTTCTGGCGATACGGGGTACAATTATCCTCCGGTGTGTGAGTGCGCCACGGGCAAAGAGTGTCGTTTAAGAGCTGCGCTGGACTCTATGTTTAAAGATCATTTTAGAGGCCAAATGGTTGGCTTGATGCACAGGATCATCGACGCTGCGTGTGATATGAAAAAAGATTGTGCGCAGGATACCAAACGTGTGACAAATCTCAAAAATGAAATGGACGTCGTAAGAGGCTTGACAAAGCCATGGCCTGATGTAACACCCATGTTTTTTAACGGCAAAGAGCCGATCGGCGTAATCCTCAGAAAAGTTCTGGATGTGTTGGGTGGATGTTGCGACGAATTCGAAATCACAGAAATTCTCGCTATATGGACATTTGTAACGGATCTCTGTGTGTCACTGGTGTCAAAAAATGCAAAAACTGACGTTGGTGAATTAGTTGAAAGTCTGGTCAACTATACCCTGGAGCAAAACATGATAGCCTGCAGAGATTTTCTATTCTGGTTAGACCATCTGTAAATGTCTTTCACTCAAATTTCTTCTTCAATGTATGAAAGTATAATGTTGAAATAAAAAAATTACAAAAACACATGCGGTCATGTCTGAGCTCATAAAAATAGTATTATAATAATAATATTTAGAGTAATATTTAGAATATTTCAATATTTACATATTTGTTTTCTGCATTTTAATTACCGTATTTCCGAGGCGGCAATACAGTTGTATCATATCAAATGATACAACTGTATTGCCCGCCGTGTACAGAAGAAAGGACATTTTGTGGTGTTGTTCTTTGTTCTCATTACATTTTTTAATAAGATGATGTGTTCTGTCATGGACGACTAGACACTAGTCATGGGATGTCCGGCAGAGAGAAGGGCTTGAGTGGACACGCCCTGTGGTCCCATTTTTATGTCTTCATCAAAAGTGCCCTTTCCCCGCTTCGCAACGAAGCCATCCTCTTTCCACCCCTGCGACACCCGTTACATCGACCACCACGGCATCCGTATCAGGCCAAACGGAGGAGTTTACTTAAACATGGATATGTCTCACCAGCGCCCTCCGGCTTGTCAGAATCCTGACATGCGTCGGGAACAGGAACGCCTTGACACCTTTCAGAATTGGACTCTTGCACCAGTAGCTCCGGCCGAGCTTGCCAAAAGTGGTTTCTACTACCTTGGCCAGGGCGACAGAGTGGCTTGCTTCAGTTGTGGAGGCCAGCTTAGCAACTGGGAACCGGGAGATCTGGCAGTATCAGAACACCAGAGGCATTACCCCCACTGCCGCTTCGTTCGAGATGACCGTGCAGATAATGTACCTTTATCTATCCTTTCCAATGGATCGGCAATGCAACAGTGTGAAGACCGGTTGCTCACATTTGTCTACTGGCCCTCAAGAATAACTGTTCGACCAGACCAATTGGCTAAGGCTGGTTTTTACTATGTTGGTCGTAATGATGACGTGAAGTGCTTTTGTTGCGATGGTGGACTCAGATGTTGGGAGTCTGGTGATGATCCATGGGTAGAACATGCCAAGTGGTTTCCAAGATGTGAATACCTGCTGCAAGAAAAGGGCCAAGAGTTTGTCCGTCAGATTCAAGCAAGATTTCCAAGACTATTTGAGCGGCTATTGACTAATGGAGACAGCGACTCGAGAGAATTTGTGAGAGAACAAGAGAGCAATCCTGTGGTGACGTCTGCTTTAGAGATGGAATTTGAGTGTGGCCTGACGGCCCAGACAAATGAAGCTGCATCACCGAGTCAAGATCTTTCAGACTTGCCTATGGAGGAACAGTTAAGAAGACTTCAAGAGGAGCGCATCTGCAAAGTTTGCATGGATAAGGAAGTGAACATTGTCTTCATGCCCTGTGGTCACCTAGTTTTGTGCAAAGAATGTGCGACTTCTCTGAGCAAGTGCCCCATATGTAGAGGATTGGTCAAAGGCGCTGTCCGTACTTTCCTATCATAAAATTTACATTTAACATGATGCATAAAAACAATGTAACCAAAATTAAATAAGAGCAACTAATATTTGGTCTTGTTTCAGAGTCGGTGAAAACTATGTGAACTTTGATGAGGCCGAGAACAATAGCGCTGTTAAACAAGAATCCAGGTATAAACAAGATATAATAGTTAGACGATTTATCTAACGCTTGAAATTGACGATAGGTTAAAATATTTCAGCATTATGCAGAATAAAAAGAAGATCATAAAAAGAAGAGCAATTATTAAGACACAACGTCTGTTTTCTGGATCGGGCCTAAAAGACGGATGCCTAAAACTCTGGTGTGGACGGAATAAAAAATGAATCATCCCCCCTTTCACATGAATATAACACTTATCAACCGTAATTCATTAGCTTAACTGTGTATAATAACAAAATAAGTGTAATAGTTAGACGAGTTTAAACTGTAATAGGTAACAGAAAAAACAGCAATACTCATCTTTCACGTCGATGTTTCGTAGACATAGCAGAAAGATTCACTCTCATACTAAACACTCTCATACTAGAAGGACCTATAAAGTATAGGATACATTCCTATATGAACATGTTTGACCACGCTCTGAGACTATATACTTTTTGCAAACTGTACAAAAACAAAAAGAAGCAAAAAATGTCAATGACAAAACCCCCAAAAGTCAAAACTGATCACTATAGTGGCTTTTTCTGTGTATGTTTTTAAATGGCTCATGGTGATGAAGAATTAGAATTTACTATTCGTGCAAATTTATCTGCAGGTTTTACCAAAGTGTGGAACTTTGATGAATATGCCTCTCTCGGTGCAATAGTTTAAGTGTAAAACAGCATGTACTTTTGTGTGATTCGTATTTGTGTGATTGATATCAATTTAGTCAAACAGAAAGACTATCGCTTAAATTCTTAAGCGTCATTTATTTCTATAGACGGCTCTCAAAGAAACGTTTTCATCTAAAACACATACGGTCCAACATACAACATGTGAAACAGTGTCGCCTACTATCTGAACAAGATGACTAAATCTAGCGGAGTAATAAAACCATCATCATTTGGAACCTTTTGTGTATTTATTATAAACGGCTCTTTTCTTAGTGATTTGGTCTTTTGAATCTTACATGGACACGTTTCATTCCTGTATAAAGATTGTTTTAAAGTTAGTCCATAGTCTTTACAAGAGTGTGTAAAAATACACCCACAGATACTAAGTAGGAGAAAATCTAACTGTAGATTGTGAATATTCCTTTTTTCAAATAATTCATCTCTTTCATTTTGTGCCGGATGTTAAAAGATAAAGGTATTAGTTAATAACAAAAACTTTAAATCAACATAATATTAATAAAATATGGTTAAATTACAGTTTGAAAATGTTTATTTACAACGTTTTGCGTTGTGAGTGAGATGTTAGAGAAATCTGGTTGCACTATGCCTGAGTCATCAACATCTAAACTAAACATTATCATGGTTTAGTTGTATTTTAAAACACTGTTTTTTCTTTTTTCTGATTTTCATTTATCAGGTTGATATTTGTAGAAATAAGCAAAGTACATTTATAAAACAAGTTAATGGCCTTGTGTCAGACAACACTACAGGTCTTTTTATTCTAACTTTAAAAAGTGTAATAGAGTATTTGATTTTTACAAATACCTACACCAATGGGCCTAAGCCGCTGAAGTTATGACTTCTGAAGGCCTCTCATGTGTGGATTCGCTCGGGTTGAAAAATTGTATTTTATTAGCTAAAATCATTGTCTGTATTCATAAAATATGTCCTCATGGGTGTAAAATGATCTTTCTTAAAATCAGATCATTTCTTATCTTTATTTACATGGGGCGGGTATGTCCAAGGAAGCTTCCGTGTCGTTCCGCCATCTTGAAAAAGACCAGAGAGGTACAAAAAGCGCTAGCCTAACTCGACACATTTCATCATCAGCACTACTATAGTCAACAACCAAATGATGACTTAAAAAGGTTTGAATTATTACATTAAAAAGGCGTAATTGACAAAAATTGTAATACTGAATTAAAAAGTTGAAATAAAAATTATGACTATGCGTCATAATTATGAGATGAAAAGTTTAAATGATGACGTACTAAATTGAAATTATGATAGATAAAGTAAATATTCCATAGTGAAATTTTCTGAATTCAATAATTGTATTTGTGAAAATGATTCAGTACCGAATCTTCAAGAAACTGCTTGTTTCTGCAGTTCGTGTAGGCCTCTAAGACTATGCATAACTAAAAATGATTATTGATGAACTTGAATAACTTGAATTTTGTTGGCGATGTAAAAAAATTGTCTTCCCATACCGGGAGTCGAACCCGGGGCAGCCTGGATGAAAATTTGAAAATACTGCCCCTGGCACATTTGAAAGGCCGCACTGCACGATAAATTATTATGCAGGATCAAAGTTATGCAGGAGAAGGAATCCTCGTCGCCCAAAAGCAGAAATTTAATTGATCGGGATGTAAATAAATATCGGGATAGCTTTTCCCAGGTGGAAAGAGCTAATGAAGGAGAAAGACTTTGAAAGGGAAGTTGCCTGCTTTCTTCTCGACAGGTAAGTCAAAGTTACGGTCTAAATGACAAGCTTTTTTTCATTGCTTGGTTGTGTAAATCATTATATAGGCAGCATAACAGTAGAACATGTATAGTTAAACTCGATGATGTGCTATTGGAAGACATGTTGTCATAGCTTCTTGGCACATTTACCAAAGTTGCAAAAAGCGAGTGGATGGAAGAATCGCTAGATGGGAGAAATTCTTTTGGGACTGCTATATAGGTCTGCTATAGATCTCCCCAAAGTCTGTTCATGCGACCACCATCAACAAATGCTAACATTTGAAACTTCTACATATATTTTGAGTAGATAACCGATAGTATATTCCCAGTAAAGGGTTTCACCTTGTGTGTTTCCGCACTGATTAAGGGTAGTTCGGGAGATACAAGTAAAAATGATCTTATACGTGTAATAGATCATAGCTACCAGTAAGATTAAATATTCGCTCAAGACCAACTTTACTTATCACACATTGCGTCTCTCAAATTGTGTGGTGATTTTCCAAATGATACAACTTTGACTAAATAAGAGCAATGTGAAGTCCTAGGATTTCTTAAAAAACATTGTGACAAACATGTTGTATGGACAAAAGATCTATGATCTAAGCACAGTTTTTCAACAATCTAAAGTTTTTGGACAGACGCTGCTTAGTAACAATAATACATAAATCTTCTAAGAAGATATGATTTTAATAAAACTTTAAAGATTTGATTTAAACTTTTACGATTATGATTTGAAATAAATTTTGTGTGTACAAAACTTTTGGCTCTGTAAAGGCGTTAGCAGACTAACATGACATACGCTCTGACACGATGCACAGAGACTCATCTGTCATCCGATATTCTGAAGCTATCATTATTGTCCAGTAACTTCTTTCTCAGCGCTGATCGGAAGGACCTTATTTCTGGAAGATTCCCAGTTTCTAAATGTTTTCATGGTTGCTCTCTCTGAAGATAGGCCTATGTGGTTGTCATTTTCTCACAGATACAACTTAAGAAATTACTGAATATTTCACAGGCGTGAGATGACTTGTGACGCTTCAATTTTCAAGTGATTTGACATACCCATGATAAATAAATAAAAATACTTTGTTCAAGTCAAATTTTTCCACAGACCATCGTTGTAAAATATTTGTTTTTATTAAGACTTTTAATAATTTATTTAAAACATCTTTTATTTTTAAAAGATGTCATTTAAACATTTAGGATTATAAGTTTAACACACCATTCAAAATGTCTCATCCCATCACTGAATACACCCCTCTGAGTCAGAGACACTGGTGTGAGAGAGAACCACTCTGTGATTTATAGCTCTCAACAGCTTCTTGAACATGTAAGTTCAAGAGTTGTAACTCTAAACATGTAAGATGAATTTTATTTATTCATCTAAAATAATTGGTTTCAGTATATTTATATAACCATTTTATTTATACACTTTTAAGGAACAGTATGTTTTTCAACTTTTGTGAGTGTGATATTAGGAAACCCCTTCCTCACTTTCACTGTGCTCTGGTATGCGAAGGAGAGGGGTCAAAGCTCACATGTGAAGGGGCGCGCACACACACACACACACACACACACACACACACACGTGTGTTTTACTTTTTGACACACATACCGCGCGCCTCCCTATGTTTTGAGACGGTGCTTTGAGAGACATTCAGGAATGACTATATGAATTCAGTTGTGTAAAACAATTTTGAATCCATTCATACATTGCATTTTTTGTGGACATCAATGGACAATGATGTGTTAGGAGCCACTTCTTCAACTTTCTCTCTAAAATAAGGTAAGATGATTTTATTTACTTTTAACTAAAACAATTGGTTTTAGTAAGCTTTTTATGTTATATTCTTTTAAAAGAACTGAATATTTTTTCAACCTTAGTAAAATTATTTTATAACCATTACATTTATACAGTTTTAAAGGTATGTTTATCAACTTTAGTTTAATTATTTTTGTGGGCATCAGTGGTATGGACATTGATGTGTTAATTTTAACTCAGTCATTTTTTATTCATCTAAAACTAAAATAGTTGGATCAATAAGATATTTATATTATACTTTTAAGGAACGGTATGTTTTTCAACTTTAGCAAGATATTTTATTTTATATTATACACTTTTAAAGGTATGTTTTTCAACTTTAGTTTAATTATTTTTGTGGACATGAATGGTATGGACATTGATGAGTTAATTTTAACTCAGTCATTTTTTATTCATCTAAAACTAAAACAATTGGATCAATAAGATATTTATATTATACTTTTAAAGGCATGTTTTCAACTTTTGTTAGTGTGAGATTCACTTGACAGTTACACTGTGGAGGGGGGTCAGAGCTCGCAGGAAGAGGACGCGCGCATAGACACACAGACACAGACACGCGCGCGCTCCTTATGTTTTGAGACAGTGTGAGGTCATTCAGGAATGACTATATGAATTCAGTAAACTGAAATACTTGGTTCGGTAGATTTTATAAGTATTTCATTATATACTTTTAAAAAAACAGAATATTTTTTCAACTTTAGCTTAATTATTTTTGTGACCCATTCGTATGGACAATGATGTGTTAGGAGCTACTTCTTCAACTCTCTCTAAAATAAGGTAAGACAATTTTATATACTTTTATCTAAAACTAAAACTATTGGTTTTAGTAAGCTTTTAAAAGAACAGAATATTTTTCAACCTTAGTTAAATTGCTTTAGATTATATAATTTATGTTATACACTTTTAAAAAGAACTTTAGCATGATCATTTATATTATATAAAGGATGTTTTACATATGAATGTGAAATAACTAAATGTTTTTTCAACCTTTAATTGTTTTAGATTATATAAAGGATAGAATGTTTTACATATGAATGTGAAATAACTGAATGTCACATATATGAAATAACTGCAGGCACAGGCACAAGCCATATAACCACACACGCACACACATAACTGGGACAAAGTTCAAACATCTGTTCTAGTTAAATAGGTCAAAAACTAACCGTCAAAACTATGATTTAGGACTAGCTAGGTCACCGGGGCAAAAGCAACTGTCAAACCACATGATCGATAGGTAGGAAGGCCAAAGGTTAATCCCATGACCTCATAAAGGAAGTTCAACCCATCAATCATAAAGGTCACCGGAAGTTCAACCTGTCAAAAGGTCAAAGGTCAAAGTCATTAATCATTTTGACACAAGGTGTCCTATAAGGACTACTCATGAGTTTAAAACATTTGTTTTTTATATAAATTACTTCATTCAAAAGAAGAGATTTCAAGCTTCATAAAGACATAACTCACATGCCTGTGTGAGAAGTATTCGCTGAGTTATGATTCATTTTCAGACGCGTTTCAGAATGGACTACACGGAGAGAGAGAAGGCAGAACTCGCTTCGTGTTTATTTTTCTTTATTTGGCGAAAAGCACAACACTTTGTATTATTTTTGTGTATACTCACAATAAAAACACATTTAACAGAATCGATTGATGTATGAAACTCCTATGGAAAATCAAAGTCAACAGAGTATTCATGAGTTTCTTTTACACTGATAAAAAAAAAGCGAGCTGGTATCGCCGGCGATACCGCCGACCTCAGGGGGTTAAAGGGGATTATTGCAGTTTATGCACAATCAGTTGCATACACATATTCAGCTTCATAGACATTATTGTCTATGATTAGTTATGGAATTTAACAATATTTTGCGACTTAAAAACAGCCTTTTAAAAATGATATTGAAATAAGAAACTTGTGTTCTACATTGTACTTAGTCAGTTTTCATTAAAAATGCAAATACACAATACCTGCTTGTTTATCATCCATTTTCTTTGTTTGGCTCCTTTCCTTGGAATTATTGTGGAGGAATTGTCTGTAAAACACACACACACACACACACACACACACACACACACACACGCGAAAATTGGGAATAGAACTTAAGCTTAAATAAAACTTATTGCATGTTGTGCATGTTTTTGCCTGAAGTGAAAAAAAAAAATCACCTGCATCTTTGGGCTTAGATGGGGCAGCATGACTGTTCTGGCAGTAGAAAGAAGGGTTTGTAGATGGAAGATGTGAATCATAGAAAGTAGGGGTGATGCAAGAGGAGGTAGGGGTGAGGGGAAATGGTGTAGGAGGAGGAGTGGGGAAAGAAGATGGAGGAGGAAGAAGGGTGATGTAAGAGGAAGTGGGAGGAAAAATGTTGGAGGACGAAGATGGAGAAGGAAGAACGGTATCAAAAGACGAGGAAGAAGGAGGAAGGCTGGAGGGAGAAGATGAAGGAGGAGGAGGAGGAGGAAGGGTGTACAAAGAAGAGGAAGAAGGAGGGAGGCTGAAAGAAGATGGAGGAGGAGGAAGGGTGTAGAAAGGGCAGGAAGAAGGAGGAAGGCTGGAGGAAGAAGATGGAGGAGGAGGTAGGGTGTAGAAAGGGGAGGAAGAAGGAGGAAGGCTGGAGGAAGAAGATGGAGGAGGAGGAAGGCTGGAGGAAGAAGATGGAGGAGGAAGGGTGTAGAAAGGGGAGGAAGAAGGAGGAAGGCTGGAGGAAGAAGGTGGAGGAGGTAGGGTGTAGAAAGGGGAGGAAGAAGGAGGAAGGCTGGAGGAAGAAGATGGAGGAGGAGGAAGGCTGGAGGAAGAAGATGGAGGAGGAAGGGTGTAGAAAGGGGAGGAAGAAGGAGGAAGGCTGGAGGAAGAAGATGGAGGAGGAAGGGTGTAGAAAGGGGAGGAAGAAGGAGGAAGGCTGGAGGAAGAAGATGGAGGAGGAGGAAGGCTGGAGGAAGAAGATGGAGGAGGAAGGGTGTAGAAAGGGGAGGAAGGCTGGAGGAAGAAGATGGAGGAGGAAGGGTGTAGAAAGGGGAGGAAGAAGGAGGAAGGCTGGAGGAAGAAGATGGAGGAGGAGGAAGGGTGTCAAAAGAGGAGGAAGAAGGAGGAACACTGGAGGAAGAACATGGAGGAGGAGGAAGGGTGTCAAAAGAGGAGGAAGAAGGAGGAAGGCTGGAGGAAGAAGATGGAGGAGGAGGAAGGGTGTCAAAAGAGGAGGAAGAAGGAGGAAGGCTGGAGGAAGAAGATGGAGGAGGAAGGGTGTAGAAAGGGGAGGAAGAAAGAGGAAGGCTGGAGGAAGAAGATGGAGGAGGAGGAAGGCTGGAGGAAGAAGATGGAGGAGGAGGAAGGGTGTCAAAAGAGGAGGAAGAAGGAGGAAGGCTGGAGGAAGAAGATGGAGGAGGTGGAAGGGTGTAGAAAGAGGAGGAAGAAGGAGGAAGGCTGGAGGAAGAAGATGGAGGAGGAAGGGTGTAGAAAGGGGAGGAAGAAGGAGGAAGGCTGGAGGAAGAAGATGGAGGAGGAGGAAGGCTGGAGGAAGAAGATGGAGGAGGAAGGGTGTAGAAAGGGGAGGAAGAAGGAGGAAGGCTGGAGGAAGAAGATGGAGGAGGAGGAAGGGTGTCAAAAGAGGAGGAAGAAGGAGGAACGCTGGAGGAAGAACATGGAGGAGGAGGAAGGGTGTCAAAAGAGGAGGAAGAAGGAGGAAGGCTGGAGGAAGAAGATGGAGGAGGAGGAAGGGTGTCAAAAGAGGAGGAAGAAGGAGGAAGGCTGGAGGAAGAAGATGGAGGAGAAAGGGCGGAAGTCGGGTGCTGGCAGACAGTTTCAGCAGTACTGGTTTGGTTTTGAAGCCTCATGTAATCTATGAGAAATTTTTGAAAGAAAATTTGAAAATATTTCTTTGAATATTGCATGTGTAGATCATACGAAATACTTACTTTTAATACAAATTTCATAAAGACTAGTCATCCTTTCAAAGATGGTTTGAAGTGGTCCAACTGCAAATGGACCCATTGAAGTGATGACTTCAGCCACAAACCCATTTCTTTTCTCTTTAGAAATGAAGAGAATTGGCTTATAGCCAAGTACCTCCAATTTCTTAACCTGTAAAACAAATGCACAGACAGTCAATAAGTATCTGTATATTCATAATGGTAAGCAGGGACTTGTCTAAATGTTTAATTGAGAAATGTAGCAACTCATAATGTAATAACTGCACATAATGTAAAAACTGCACATAATGAAATAAGTATTACATTATTAGAGAAATGTTCATGATGTAATGATTTTCTCAAAATATAATAAAATCTTGAGCTCATAATGTAATAACAATTTTTACATTTTGAGAAATGTATTACAATAGAAACTTACCAAAACATATCATATTTCATTAATGTAATAGCTTTTAAAACATAAAAATATTAGTAAACCCGGTATCGTGCATTCTTCCTCGCTGTCCAGAATCATCTGAAGGACGTCTTTATTACCGGAGAAGCGTGCCATACTCAAAACGCGATGAACTATCAGTAAGTCTGATAGAAACTGTGTTTTTATGGCATTGATCGGGGGGCGTATGCGATGATCACCTAAACTAAATAAACTAAACTAAAAAATAAAAATCTGCCTGCCTCTATTGGAATTTAACATAGGGGTGTACTCACTTATGCACCCTGTATTTTAAGGAAGAACATTTATTTATTTACGATACATTATTCATTCACAAAGAAAATTGGTGTCCTTAAAGGTTGGATTTTTCCTAATTTTTTTAATTAAGGCATTAAGTTCAGTTTTTCAAAAGATGATTTTTTATTCCTCTTTTTAGTCAACTTTAGTATGGGTGTCTAAACTTATGCATAGCACTGTATATATATATATATATATATATATATATATATATATATATATATATATATATATATATATATATATATTCATAGTTATATATACGTATGCTTATATTATATTGACATAAGAATTATAAATATGAGAATACTTCACCTATACCCAGTGAATAATATGTTATCTGTATAATTTTGTATTTACCTCATTCATTTCAGTACAGGACAGTATAGGCTACTATGAACAGAATATATACTGATACTACATTTGCAGAACAAGACTTACAGCAATGCGGGCAGAATCCACCACACGAGCAGCATTTCTGTGCTTTTTTGTGCTGGACATCCATGCACTCTCTTCGATATACTTTTGCTTGTTTTTGACTCTCTGTCTGAGGGTTAAACTAGCAAAACATGTTTTACATGTTTTGGAGCTGGCATTGTTGAGTGCCTGGCAGTGGGGACATGGTGTCTTTTTTGGCTTTGTCATTTTGATCAAAAATAAATAAAAAAAATACAGTGCATACAAAGCAAGTGCAGGCAACTGCTACGATTGGAGTTTTCTACCTGAGTTTTCTGTTTGGAAACTACAGTATACTGTATAGTAGAAGGTGTAGTGGTGTGAGCAGAAAATTAGATAATAATTAGATCATATTTATTTGAATGCATGACAGAATGTATGCAAAATAAATACTTTAAATAAAAAATTCATTCAAACTAGTTATTTTTTTGACTTATCATTACAGTATGTGTATTAATGCAAATACCATATAAGCACATAAGTCTCATATTCTGTATAACAAATGTACATATACATACACTTGTAGAAATTATATCTGTGAAATCTGTGCATGGACATAGACCAAGTCGATTTTCTATGTAAATAATAAAAAGTAAACCATCCATTATTTAATTAGTCTATTATGGCAGTCTAACACAAATCCCAGGTAATAAAGTATCTGATAAACTCCAAATTATAAAGTATTAGCTAACATGCTAATGGACGTAGCAGGCCACTATATAGCCTACATAGCATGTATCATCATACATGACCAGGTATCATTAGCACCCGTCAATAGGTTTTAGGTATGGCTTTTATTCTTAATAAAAAAAAATAAAAATAAAAAAATAAAATAAATATATATATATATATATATATATATATATATATATATATATATATATATATATATATAACAACCCTGATAGACGTGTGAACATGATGCACAAAAAAGTACAATGATTCCAAGAAAAATTCTTTATCTAAATTATGTACCAGAACACCAGAACCTACCGTGCAAAGACGAGTTATAGCATTGAAAGCCCGACAGGACTTACCGCGAGAACAGGATGCCAGAAAAAAAAAATAAAATTAATTGGTGGCATTGCTTTTATTATATATATATATATATATATATATATATATATATATATATATACACTGCTCAAAAAAATAAAGGGAACACTTTTTAATCAGAGAATAGCATCAAGTCAGACAAACTCCTGGGATATTGATCTGGTCAGATAAGTAACAGAGGGGGTTAGTAATCAGTTTCAGCTGCTTAAGTGTTAATGACATTAACAGCAGGTGCACTAAATGGGCAACAGTAGCCGCGTTTCCATTACAGATTTGCGCAAATGTTTTGCGCTATTATCTAAATATCGATAAAAAACTATTGCGAAATGACGGCGTTTCCATTAACCGATGTTATGCGACTAAAACGTCATTTTTTCTCTCGCGATAAGTCATTCCCAAAATCACGGCAACTGACGTTGGTTTATATAATATCACAGCCACCGCATTAGACATTATTATTATTAATGGAAGGAGACGTGGCGTGTTATCCAAGCATTAATGGCAGGGAAAGACCCTTATAATGCGAACGACACATGGAGTTTCTGGGTGTTTCGCCCTCATTTCTGTTCCGAGGTTTTGATTGTGGCATTTCTTTGAGATTTAGAATCCAGTATTCTTATAGTCTAATTATTATTATTTTTTAATGAATTTAATAAAGAACTCTGTCTCGTATTCTGTCCAAACGATCCATAGGCTATTTTGTGTCCATTCGTTTTTCCTTTTTTAACCCGTAATTGAAAAACGAAAAATGAACGGTTGTTGTCTTTTTAAAACGCAAAGTTGAACACCAAAATTTTAATTTGAACTGGGTACACCAGCTGCTGCGCAAAAAAGTAAATATCGAAGAATTTTCAGATGTTTGTTTATGACTTTTTGCCCCTTTAAAATAGTCACAAATTAATATGGAAAACGATTTCGATGTCGATTTTACTGGTTTTCTAAGGCCAAATTAGAACCTGGAATTGATGTTTTTCCCGCAGTGCTGAATGAGAAGAGCCATTAATATTATTAATAAACGATTGTTTTGGCTAAAATCACATCTCCATCTCCGCTGTTAAGCAGATGCGCTTTTAGAGAGAAATGCACCTTTCGAATTACAAAATCAGAAGGTAAAGCTTTCGATTCGAATTTGTTCGTTTTAAAGTGGACATTTCAAGCGTTAGCCTATATTTGTTTCAGTTCTCGCGCTCCAGTTTACGGAGATCATGAAAGTGCGTCTGATTGTTTTCTTTTACTTTACACAAGCACAACGTTTTGTTTTGTTATTGTGAGTTTACACAAATAAAAGTAGTTGAGAATAATGTATTATTATTTTCTGTATGACCAGAAATGATAGAGTATTTTTAAGTTGTTTCCACTGTTGATAGGAAAATGCAAGTGTTCGCGACCGCGCCTCCGTGCCATGCAGTGCGCGCTCCACACTCAGCTTTGTTCTTTTTTTGCACAAAAGAGGTTGCGCAGGCAGTCCAGCTCCTTCAGGATGGCTCATCAATACGTGCCATTGCCAGAAGGTTTGCTGTGTCTCCCAGCACAGTCTCAAGAGCATGGAGATTCCAGGAAGACAGACAGCTACTCTAGGAGAGCTGGACAGGGCCGTAGAAGGTCCTTAACCCATCAGCAGGACCGGTATCTGCTCCTTTGTGCGAGGAGGAACATGATGAGCACTGCCAGAGCCCTACAAAATGACCTCCAGCAGGCCACTGGTGTGAATGTCTCTGACCAAACAATCAGAACAGACTTCATGAGGGTGGTCCGACGTCCTCTAGTGGGCCCTGTGCTCACTGCCCAGCACCAGGGAGCTCGATTGGCATTTCCCATTGAACACCAGAATTGGCAGGTCCGCCACTGGTGCCCTGTGGTTTTCACAAATGAGAGCAGGTTCACCCTGAGCACGTGACAGACAGGAAAGGGTCTGGAGAAGCCGTGGAGAATGTTATGCTGCCTGTAACATCGTTCAGCATGACCGGTTTGGTGTTGGGTCAGTGATGGTCTGGGGAGGCATATCCATGGAGGGACGCACAGACCTCTGCAGGCTAGACAATGGCACCCTGACTGCCATTAGGTATCGGGATGAAATCCTTGGATCCATTGTCAGACCCTATGCTGGTGCAGTGGGTCCTGGGTTCCTCCTGGTGCACAACAATGCCCGGCCTCATGTGGTGAGAGCATGCAGGCAGTTCCTGGAGGATGAAGGAATGATACCATTGAAGGGCCACCACGCTCACCTGACCTACATCCAATAGAACACCTCTGGGACATTGTGTTTCGGTCCATCTGACATCACCTGGTTGCACCTCAGACTGTCCAGGAGCTCAGTGATGCGCTGGTCCAGATCTGGGAGGAAATACCCCAGGACACCATCCGTCGTCTCATTAGGAGTATGCCCCGACGTTGTCAGGCATGCATACAAGCACGTGGGGGCCATACAAACTACTGAGTACCATTTTGAGTTGCTGCAATGAAATTTCAGCAAAATTGACAAGCCTGCTGCATCATTTTTTCACTTAGATTTCCGGGGTGTCTTTGAATTCAATCCTCTGTAGGTTGATCATTTTCATTTCCATCAAACGATGTGGCATCCTTTCATTCATAACACATTACCCAGGCCATATTAGCCATTTTTGAGCAGTGTATATAGATATATATGGGTGATTCTTTAACTATGGTACTTTTCTTGTCCCTGGACGAAATAATAAAATCTAAAAAACATTTCTTATTTTTTGTTTTTGCCACACTTACTTCACCCCAAGGGGAACTTATAAAAAATGTATCATGGCTCAGTCATTATTTTTTTTATATAATATATGAGGCCTTTTATGCATGGTTTTTACTGTTTTCCCTCTGTCCCTAAGCCAGACTTTGTACCTTCAACCTCGCTTAATTTTAAATTAAATATTTAAATAATGTAGATTTCAAGTACAAATGATAAAATAATGTCTAATTTAATTATACATATTATATATTGCAATATTTATTCACATTTTCCTATATTTTTCATAAGTAGAACCCTTGTCCCTTGGGTTCACTGTCATTTCCACCACACTGTACAAAATAGAATCCTGGGATCATTGTTTTAGGTTTGTATACCTGGTAACCATAGCAACAGAAACACCACAGTGGAACACAAGGCTGGGTGAAAGGGTGACCTCTTTAGGGGGTAATGAATAGAAGAAAAATCAAGGTAAATATGACTAAAACTGAGAGTATGTTTATTAGTCGTCATTTCCAAACGGCTCATATTTCACATGGACGTACAAATAACTGGATAAATTTAATTTAATAATAAATTACAAATTTGATCAGAGATTTGTGTGCTATTTAATCAAATATATTTATAACAGAAGATATTTAATTATTTTCTCTTCAAAACATGTTTTGCTATGTGATGGAAATGACCGTTTTCTTGGACTGTCTGATAAAAATGGCAAAATATATATATTATTCAATGCAAATCATCACAGCCAACTTAAGAGAAGGTTTCTAGACAGATTGAGAAACCAACTGATACTAAAAAACTGTTTGTAGAAATGTTTTTATTTTCTGAAACTCTCTAGCTCAAAGAGTACCATAGTTGAAGAATTACCCACATATATATATTACAATGTTTTACATTTATTAATTATAAACCAACAATTACTCCATAAAAAGACCCGGTTGATTATGTGTAAGAGTTTGTTATGTTTTGATTGGCCAACATAAGAACCACAACAGTAAAAGCACGTAATATCGCAGATTCTACAGATAACATTAATAGCGAGCTGATAATTAATTTATTAATGTCCCTGGCATCAAATGTAAAAATAGCCTAAAGATCTCAAATCTATAAATATAAATGTGTGTGTGTTTTTTTTCTTTCTTTTTTTTAAAATAAGAAACAGGCCAGAAGTATACTGGTGGTGGTTGAGGAGAGACCCCTGATATGATTGTAAAGCGCTTTGGGTGTACAGTAGTACATATGAAAGCGCTATATAAATGCCTCATTCTATTCTCATTCTATTCTATACACAGTACAGTACAGTATAGGCCTAAACAATCATTTAATTATGCATTATAAAAACGCACATATATATATATATATATATTATTATATATATATATTATTATATATTATTATTAATTAATTAATTAATTTATTTATTTATTTATTTATTTGCGTTTTTATATTTTTTCGTACATTTTATGGACATTGCGTACATATGTGTATATGTATACATGTATACACCATAGACTGTAAAAAATAGGAATACACACATCACATGCGTTATGGTTTTTAAAGCTTTGGAGTTGCTGGAGGTAGCCTAGCCCAGATAAAAGTCTTCTACAGATAATATTAAAAAGCGGATTTATGGACATTAAATACATTTATGTAGCTATACAAACTTAACTATAAAAAATATAAATTTATTAGGCCTTATTTCTTACCAGAGCTTTAGAAAATTTCGATGACGTAGGCTAATTTGCCTTTTGCGTCTTAATCTGACGCTTAAGGCAAACCGTTGAAATCAATTGAGTTCCTTGTTCGTCAATAAAGTGACGCCTAGGGGTACCCGCTGAAATCAATGGCGTTCGTTGTTCGTCAATAAAGTGACGCCTAGGGGTACCCGTTGAAATCAATGGCGTTCGTTGTTCGTCAATAAAGTGACGCCTAGGGGTACCCGCTGAAATCAATGGCGTTCGTTGTTCGTAAATAAAGTGACGCCTAGGGGTACCCGTTGAAATCAATGGAGTTCCTTGTTTGTCAATAAAGTGACGCCTAGGGGTACCCGCTGAAATCAATGGCGTTCCTTGTTTGTCAATAAAGTGACGCCTAGGGGTACCCGCTGAAATCAATGGCGTTCGTTGTTCGTCAATAAAGTGACGCCTAGGGGTACCCGCTGAAATCAATGGAGTTCCTTGTTCGTAAATAAAGTGACGCCTAGGGGTACCCGTTGAAATCAATGGCGTTCCTTGTTTGTCAATAAAGTGACGCCTAGGGGTACCCGTTGAAATCAATGGAGTTCCTTGTTCGTCAATAAAGTGACGCCTAGGGGTACCCGCTGAAATCAATGGCGTTCGTTGTTCGTCAATAAAGTGACGCCTAGGGGTACCCGCTGAAATCAATGGCGTTCGTTGTTCGTAAATAAAGTGACGCCTAGGGGTACCCGTTGAAATCAATGGAGTTCCTTGTTTGTCAATAAAGTGACGCCTAGGGGTACCCGCTGAAATCAATGGCGTTCGTTGTTCGTCAATAAAGTGACGCCTAGGGGTACCCGCTGAAATCAATGGAGTTCCTTGTTCGTAAATAAAGTGACGCCTAGGGGTACCCGTTGAAATCAATGGCGTTCCTTGTTTGTCAATAAAGTGACGCCTAGGGGTACCCGTTGAAATCAATGGAGTTCCTTGTTCGTCAATAAAGTGACGCCTAGGGGTACCCGCTGAAATCAATGGCGTTCGTTGTTCGTCAATAAAGTGACGCCTAGGGGTACCCGCTGAAATCAATGGCGTTCGTTGTTCGTAAATAAAGTGACGCCTAGGGGTACCCGTTGAAATCAATGGAGTTCCTTGTTTGTCAATAAAGTGACGCCTAGGGGTACCCGCTGAAATCAATGGCGTTCGTTGTTCGTCAATAAAGTGACGCCTAGGGGTACCCGCTGAAATCAATGGAGTTCCTTGTTCGTAAATAAAGTGACGCCTAGGGGTACCCGTTGAAATCAATGGCGTTCCTTGTTTGTCAATAAAGTGACGCCTAGGGGTACCCGCTGAAATCAATGGCGTTCGTTGTTCGTCAATAAAGTGACGCCTAGGGGTACCCGCTGAAATCAATGGCGTTCGTTGTTCGTCAATAAAGTGACGCCTAGGGGTACCCGCTGAAATCAATGGCGTTCGTTGTTCGTAAATAAAGTGACGCCTAGGGGTACCCGCTGAAATCAATGGCGTTCGTTGTTCGTCAATAAAGTGACGCCTAGGGGTACCCGCTGAAATCAATGGCGTTCGTTGTTCGTCAATAAAGTGACGCCTAGGGGTACCCGCTGAAATCAATGGAGTTCCTTGTTCGTAAATAAAGTGACGCCTAGGGGTACCCGTTGAAATCAATGGCGTTCCTTGTTTGTCAATAAAGTGACGCCTAGGGGTACCCGTTGAAATCAATGGAGTTCCTTGTTCGTCAATAAAGTGACGCCTAGGGGTACCCGTTGAAATCAATGGAGTTCCTTGTTCGTCAATAAAGTGACGCCTAGGGGTACCTTCGACGTCTCCTTTGTGACGCGGAAGGCACTTGACCATGCTTCAGTTTTTGACGCCCTGGGAACATAACTGAATTGCCCTGTTATATAGAACATACCAGTACTGCACGGGATTTGCCAAGGCCAAGCAACAGTCTCAGCTGTAAAAAAGTTTTCGACTGAGCCAAGCTGCTGGGATGGATCCGCTATGCTGTTGTATTCTTCCACTGCAGCAGCTAGCTTCTTCTTTTCCTCACTCCTTCTGAGTCGCAAAGAATGGCGTCGCTTGTTGCTATCTGAATTAAATAAAAAATAAAAAACAAGCTTGTGCCTTGTACTGTGATATGCATGCAGTCTGTAATGGCCTTTTTAATTATTTGATGAGTTAACTGATGACAGAACTACGGCTACAGTGCGTGATGTGCGCACCGCAAGCACAGTACAACGGCTGACAGGACTCAAAGGATCTGCCCTTATGTTGTTGAAGTTTGGTTATTTAAGAATTTCAGAAAAAAATAAAATAAAGCAAGATACCCTGTTGAAATATGTGAGATGTGTGGTTTATATAAACTGCAAAGGTAAAGTATAAATTAAAATGATTGTGACTGATGTGAAGTGGGAGGAGAATTTATACATGGCTTCCCGAGGAGTCATGAGCGAGGATACACGGGTGTATCCTGTGCGGAAGAGTTTTATCGACTAAATGTGACGCTCCTCGCTCCTCGACTCATCGCGGTGCAATTAGAGAATTGAGATGTCCTTCAAGATGGCTGAGCTCGATCGGTTTCCAGGTCATAGGATGGAGGACGGAGGAGCAAGGAGACGAGGAGGATATTGAGAAGTACCCATGAAGAAGCTTTCTCACTGTGATATCATGGTTTGAGGAACTTCCTGGTTCCTGAACTCAAATGAAACTCAAATGAAAGAACTATTGTTAGTACTTTGTTTGCATGTATGATGTTTGGTAAGGTTTATGTAAATATGTTATGGGTAAATATGTTAATGGGTAGCCCTAAGCACATGTTTAGGGGGTGATGCAGAGGGGTCATCATGTTCATGCACGAGGAAACAGCTCAACTTTAAATAGGACATTTACCAAAGAAATTGATCAATTGTCTTGACTCTGCCAACACCACCCTTTCCATCTGTTGTTTATTTCATGAGCTACAATTCATCAACATTACCAACAGCCGCTTGGAGACTCATTTGCAGGCTGATATTGCGTTATCAACATTTCCCTTAATTACTGTTTCATCTCGCTTTTACTACTCTGAAGACTGAGCTCTTGGTAGCCAAAAATGCTACTGTAAAAGTCTGAAATATTTGTTTTTTCTCTCGCAACTGAACGGCTGTATGTGTTTTGTGTTTGCTAACTGTATGTTGATTTGATGTATAAACTGAATTAATATGGCTCATTGAAACGTGGTAGTCTTTGGCCCCTTCTTTATGATATATGTTTGGTAACCTGAATGAATTTAAAATTAATTTGCTATATTTCAGATCAATATATTTGTTTCCTCAAAATTTAAATTAACTTTAAAAAATGTTTTAGCAGCAGTTGTTGCAACCTAAGAGGAAAGACAAAGTCAAGATCATTTGTTTCCATTGAAGTCTTTGAATATGAGATGATAAATTAGGGTGTGAATCAACTTGATGCATTTAAACATGATGAGCACATGAGTAGGACTGGGATGGTTACCGTGGGTCTGAACTCATCACCATCATTACCAAGAAAAAAACATTGGCCTTCACATGTGTGCACGTTGTGTCTAATTACATGATTCATTGATTCTAATGATATGGATTGTGTCTAATGACATGGTTTCTTACATGGATTCAAGGTTTTATCATCAATAATACTTATCATCAAAAGATGGAGCAAATCCGACCTTTCGTGAGTGGGGGAGTGCAATGTTCCATGACACATAATAACATTCCATTCGTATTGACTATTAGGCCCGTATGCGAGAGTACCTGTGTAATGTCTTGTAGCCTATAATTTGAATTTCATTATACTAAAGCATAAAATATATAATATTATGCAAATATATGACCATTTGCGCTACAAGCATTCCCTCAGAGCGCGTGTTCAGAGCTGCAGGTAACGTTGTTAGGTCTTTCAGGGCCTCCCTTAAACCTGACAAAGTGAACATGCTGGTTTTTCTAGCAAAGAATATGAAGGCTGGGATGTAAACCATAGTCTAGCTTATATTTTGTTTTGCCAGCACATTATTTTCAGACATAATTCCATTTCTGTTCTAAATGTTCCTGTTCTAAATGTGAAATAATAAATGGTGAATAAACGTATCATGTTAAATTTCCTTAGCCTCTGGTGTGTGCGCTGGTGTGTGTGCGAAAGTCGGATACCGCTGCAGGAATTTCTTGCTTTTCAACCGCGGTAAGAAAAAAATCCATACCGCCCTACACATGAGTGTCTTAATATTGAATATATTTAACTGTGACTGAAACCGATGCTGAGATCCTTATTTATTCTGAGCCTGACAGTAAAAGCGTCCACTCTGTAGTGCACTGAAACTCTGTCCAGATCCTCAAACCCGCTGAAGTTCAGCGCAGGAGTGTTTGAGTCACTACTGAATCTCCCTCCACTATTTCACCAGATGGACTGATGGACACTGATGTATTTTGGGGGGAATCTAAAGATAAATCAATATGGTCTTAGTCATATGTAAATTTGTGGAGACCAACTACTGCTAGATATATAATATAATGTATTTGTGATAAGTAACTCCATGATATTTGCAATCAGTTTTGATATCCGATTTCATAATTCTGAATGATTAAAGACTCACACATGTTTCTCTCTCCAGCACCAGTTGTGGAGCCTGAACCTGAGGAAACTAAGCTTTCTTACCATTTCCTAAATCTAAATACATAATGAAAATGAAGGATAAAAGTGGATTACCAGAAACATTAGGTTGAATTCCTGGTTGACCAACCCATTTTTGTTTATCAGTTGCAGTTATTAATCTGAAACAATACTCTTGCTTATCGTTTTCAGTGAGGTTGTGCAGTCTGAGGACGGCAGTTTTGTTTTGTCTGTCTTTAATGTATTCAACCCTGTCTTTATACTCTTTATGCTATATCTATATGTCAACCATTCCAATGTCAGTGAAAATGATTGACAGTCTGAGAGTGTTTCTGATTGGCGAACAGCAGCTTTAAAAAACAAAAAAAAGCTTACAGCTCTAAAACAACTGTGATTCACCAGAAGTCAAGAGCCGAATTGATCCAAGATGGCGCCGCGGATGGCTGCCTCGGTGTGGAGCTCTCCAGTTATTGTGTTGTTTTTGTTGGTTTGTTCTGCGTTTAGTCATTCTTTTCCTATCAGTTTCACCAAAGACGAACTACTGGACATTAGGAAACACACACCAGACAACTTTTTCACAGATTTTGATTACTCAGACGTTTTACTGGACATTCTCGTCGGAGGGGCAGCGGTGTTGTTCAAACGCGCGGTCAGACGCAAACGCGGGAAGCGCGCTGGCGCGCTGGTTAAACTCCGCGAGCGCGGCCTCCGCACTGCACTCCCTAGTATTCATCTTGCGAATCTCCGATCTCTTCCTAACAAAATGGACGAACTTCTTCTCCTCACCCGCACTAACAAGGATTTTTTAAACTCCGCTGCTCTGTGCTTCACTGAAACCTGGCTGAGTGAAGCCATACCGGACAACGCACTACATCTGCCGGGCTTTCAGCTGTTCCGAGCGGATCGCATCGCGGAACTAACGGGGAAAACGAGAGGTGGTGGATTGTGTTTCTACATTAACGAAAGTTGGTGTTCAGATGTAACAACACTGAAGAAGATGTGCTCTCCTAATTTAGAGGCACATTTCATAAACTGTAAACCTTTCTACTCGCCGCGGGAGTTTTCCTCATTCATTCTCGCGAATGTTTACATTCCTCCAGACGCGTGTGTGAGCGCGGCGATACAACAGCTGGCTGAACATATAGCTGAAATGGAACAAAGGTACCCAGACTCTCTTTTAATCATTCTTGGGGATTTTAACAAAGCAAATCTCTCCCGTGAACTGCCAAAATACAGACAGCATGTTACATGTCCTACCAGAGACAGTAATATATTGGACCACTGTTACACCACGATAAAGAATGCGTATCACTCCGTCCCACGGGCAGCTTTGGGGCTCTCTGATCATTGTTTGGTTCATCTTATACCGACCTACAGGCAGAAACTGAAATCAGCTAAACCTGTAATAAGGACTGTAAAAAGATGGACCAACGAAGCAGAGCAGGATCTACAGGCCTGCTTCGATTGCACTGATTGGACTGTTTTTGAAGCTGCAGCCACCGATCTGGATGAGCTCACAGATACTGTAACATCATATATCAGTTTCTGTGAGGATACATGCATTCCTACCAGGACATTCTTATCATTCACTAATGATAAACCATGGTTTACTGGGAAACTCAAACAGCTTCGTCATGCCAAAGAGGATGCTTACAGAAGTGGGGATAAAATCTTGTATAACCAGGCCAGAAACAGACTGACAAAGGAGATCAGAGTTGCTAAAAGAAGCTACTCTGAAAAGCTGAAAACCCAGTTTTCAGCCAACGACCCGGCATCAGTCTGGAGAGGCCTGAGGAACATCACCAACTACAAATCACCATCCCCCCGATCTGTGGAGAATCAACAACTGGCTGACACTCTCAATGCATTCTATTGCAGGTTTGAGAAGCCCAGACTCACACCTCACACCCGCTCTGATGTGCACTTCACACATCCACCATCACCTCCTGCAACCCCTCTCCTCCCCCCTTCTGCCATCCAACCTGAGCTTAAGGTCTGTGTGGAGGACGTGAGCCGAGTCTTCAAAAAACAGAAGACTAGGAAAGCTTCAGGCCCAGACGGCATCTCATCTGCTTGTCTAAAAGCCTGCGCTGACCAACTGGCCCCAGTCTTCACGCAGATCTTCAACAGATCATTGGAGCAGTGTGAAGTTCCCTGCTGCTTCAAACGCTCCACTATCATTCCGGTTCCCAAAAAACCTAAAATCACTGGACTTAATGACTACAGACCTGTCGCTCTCACGTCTGTGGTCATGAAGTCGTTTGAAAGACTGGTGTTGGCCTATCTGAAGGACATCACTGGACCCCTTCTGGATCCCTTTCAGTTTGCTTACAGAGCAAACAGGTCTGTGGATGATGCAGTCAACATGGGACTGCACTATATCCTGCAACATCTTGACAGACCTGGGACTTATGCACGGATCTTATTTGTGGACTTCAGTTCGGCCTTCAATACCATCATCCCTGATCTTCTCACAGCCAAACTGACTCAGCTCTCCATGCCATCCTCAATCTGTCAGTGGATCTCCAGCTTCCTGACCGACCGGCAGCAGCGAGTGAGACTGGGGAAGCTCACATCCAGGACCCTCACCATCAGCACTGGCGCCCCCCAAGGGTGCGTTCTCTCCCCACTGCTCTTCTCCCTGTACACTAATGACTGCACTTCTAAAGACCCCTCTGTCAAGCTCCTGAAATTTGCAGACGACACCACCGTCATCGGTCTCATCCAAAATGGTGACGAGTCTGCTTACAGACTGGGGGTTGAACAGCTGGCTGTCTGGTGCAGCTATAACAACCTTGAGCTGAACACGCTCAAAACAGTGGAGATGATTGTGGATTTCAGGAGAAAATCCCCAGCACTCCCCCCTCTCACCATCATGAACAGCACTGTGGAAGCAGTGGAGTCATTCAGGTTCCTGGGCTCTACCATCTCTCAGGACCTGAAGTGGGCAAATCACATTGACTCCATTGTGAAAAAGGCCCAGCAGAGACTGTACTTCCTTCGCCAGCTGAAGAAGTTCAATCTGCCACAGGAGCTGCTGATCCAGTTCTACTCAGCCGTCATTGAGTCTGTTTTAAGCACTTCCATCACTGTCTGGTTTGGTTCAGCTACCAAATCGGACATCAGGAGACTACAACGGACAGTCCGGACAGCAGAGAGGATTATTGGTGCCCCCCTGCCAACCCCCCAGGACCTGTACTCTTCCAGAGTGAGGAAGAGAGCAGGTAAAATCATCACAGACTCCACTCACCCTGGACACCCCCTGTTTGAACTGTTACCGTCAGGACGGCGACACAGATCACTGGCCACAAGAACATCCAGGCACAGGAACAGTTTCTTTCCACAGGCCATTTCCCTTCTGAACACTTAACATGCCCCCCAAGGCATATGCCTGTAAGTGCAATACTCCCACTGTCTAGTGCAATATTCTCTTAACTCAGGTGATATTTATATTTATATTATTCATACTACTCAAAATACTGTAAATATGTTCATAATCTGTAACATGCACTAGACTCCCACTGTCTAGTGTAATATTCTTTAACTCAGGTGATATTTATATTTATATTATTCATACTTCTCAAAATACTGTAAATATGTTCATAATCTGTAAATGTTTATTCAGACTAAACCCAACTGTGACCCCTTTTTTTTTAACTTTTTATACTATTTTTATTTTATTTTTTTTTAAATATATTTTATTCTTAGAATTTGTATTACTATGTTTCTTGTTGTATTTGTATTTGTATATGTGCACTGGAAGCTTCAGTACCAAGAAAAATTCCTTGTGGGTGCAAGCACACTTGGCAATAAAGCTCTTTCTGATTCTGATTCTGATTCTGAAAGATAAGAGAAAGAGGAAGAGTCATTCTGGCACTCTCCACCACAGCTCTATAAACAAACATAAATACACACATCCACTTCATACACTCCAAAACTAGCAATAATAATAATAATAAAAAAAAATGGTTTGTTTTTGTCTTTGGTTCGTACAAAAAGACTCGCCAACACCCGAGCGTCTGATAAGATCAGGGGTGGAGTGGAGGTGTTGCACTGCTGAACTGTGCTTGCATTGCTCATGAATGTGAAGAATTAGCTTCAAGCAAGCTTAAACCTGTTCCTCTGTGTTACGGTTTGTGTCGCGTGTTTTCCTCTCCTTGTGATGACGTCATGACTCTGTGTGTTTTTTCTGTGTCTGAGTTTGTTAGGTCCGCACCTGTGTATCATTATACACCTGCGTCTCGTTGGAGTCGTTTCTGATTCACTATAATAAGGACGCTGAAGCGGAGCATGGCAGGAGAGAGGAGAACCAGCAAACAAGCTTTTCTTTTTATTCAGTTAAATTACTTTGTTTTTTTGTCTTATTAATATTTGTTACCTTCATATAATTTTGAAGTTCATTATGTTTCTTTATTTGTGATACGTGTTTCGTGAGTTCCTTCATGTTTGTGAGTAATAAACGTCAACGCAGCGCACTCGTGTTTCACGTGTCCTTCTTTATGTTGTGAAACCCTTACGTAGCCACTTTTAACCAAAGGGTTCGTAACATAAATTGGGGGCTCGTCGAGATTTCGGATTACTTTAATTTTGTTTGAGCAGATGAAGTTGGTGGTGCTGGGCGATCTCCGGGTAGGTAGAGTAAACCAGGGGGGCCGTGCTTAGCGCCGGTTCTCACTACGGTTTACTATTTATTGTTTTCTTTATTATTTTAGTTTGTTGTTTTTGGAGGTACTCCGGGGGAGAGGCTTGCCTCTTAACTGGTACCCTCTGAAGACTAGAGAGGTCTTAGTTAGGTCTCGGGTTAGGTAGGTTTAGGTCCGGAGACGTTCTAGCCTACTAATTTATTATGTTTGTTTTTTTTTGCTCAATTTATTATGGCGACGTTTGATTTAAATGAGTTTGTAAGTCAACCTAGTATTGCAGTGTTGGAAACATGTAGAAAGGACGATTTGTTCCTTATTGCTCGACACTTTGAAATACCTGTTTCTAAAACATTGCTTAAGAAAGACTTGAAAGCTTGTTTGTTAACTGGTTTAGTTAATGATGGGGTGTTGTCTTTATTGGAGGATGTTCCTGGATCAGCAGAATCAGTTGCAGCTGTTATGGATGAGGAACAACTCCCACTGCATTCTTCGACCTCACTGCGTTCTCTCGCTGGCAATCCAGTTACGCCGGGTGCCGGTGGTGGGGTGAAGGTAGGACCACCACCTCTTTCTTTGCCTAAGTTTGAACCTTTATCCCTCTCTACCGAAGAATCACCTGTACATCAGGAAGGTTTACGTTTAAAAGTACGATTAGCTCGTTTACAGCTTGAGACGCAAGACAGAGCTCAAGCACGGAAGGATGAGTTGCAGCATCAGCTTGAATTGCACCGTATTGATGCGGAGATGAAAGTTAAAATGCGGGAGTTAGACTTACAGGCTGTGCAAGACGATCCAAAAAGATCTAAAAAGTCATCTGCGTTCGAAGATAGACCTAGTTCTGAGGTTGAAGCTGCTGCATTAGTGCCAAATATTCCTGCGATACCTGTAGTTAACTCTTTACCGGTGTTAACGGATTCTCTTGATCATTCGACTTCGTTTAATGTAGCGAAAAATATTGTAATTGTTCCACCTTTTCGCGAGAAAGAGGTTGAAGCTTATTTTCAGGCATTTGAGAGAATAGCATTTGCTTTGAAGTGGCCAACAGAGGTCTGGTCACTAATGTTACAATGTAAGTTAACAGGGAAAGCGCAAGAAGTTTGTGCATCTCTTCCGTTAGAGGAAAGTGTTCAATATGAGACAGTCAAAAATGCGATTCTCCGTGCCTATGAATTAGTACCTGAACATTACCGACAACGTTTTCGCTCAACGAAAAAATCTGCTTCTCAGACATGTCGAATTTGCCCGTGAGAAGGGTTTACTCTTTGATCAATGGATAAAGGCGTGTAAAGTCGTGGATTACCAATCTTTGTGTGAACTTTTGCTCATTGAAGAGTTTAAGAATTGTGTTCCTGAGCGTACGGCTTTATATTTAAACGAACAAAAGGTTACTACTGTGCAGCAAGCAGCTGTTTTAGCAGACGAGTATGCACTCATTCATAAACCTGTGTTTGTAAAGCGTGCGAGTGATTCAGGTTACACTTCACAAAGAGAGAATGAAGTTAATTCTTCTGACTTTAAAGTTAGGCCTAGTCCATCTAGCCCGAAAATGCGTAAAGAGTGTGGCTATTGTCACAAGGTTGGACATATTATTGCTGAGTGTCGAATTTTAAAACGAAAGCATGAACGTCAGGATTTTTCTACTCAACCTCGCGGTTCAGTTTTAGTAAAAACTGTGTTTCCACGGACCATGATTTCGGTAGCTCCTGATGAGTGTTTTCAGCCTTTCGTGTTTGACGGTTATGTATCATTGACTGGTCGTGATGAGGATAAGAAAGCTGTGAAGATCTTACGTGATACGGGAGGATCTCAGTCTTTTATACTGTCTGACACTTTGCCTTTCTGTGCAAGCTCCGAATGTGATACCAGCACTATTGTGCAGGGTATAGAAATGGGTTTCATCACTGTGCCTCTTCATCGTGTCTGGGTGACGTCTGAATTAGTTTCTGGATGTTTTAATGTAGCGGCTCGTTCTTCCCTACCTGTGAAAGGTATTGATTTTATCATGGGAAATGATCTTGCTGGAGGAAGAGTGATGCCAGTTGTGCATGTTACCAAAATCCCAGTTACTGATCAGCAACCAGATGTGCTCGCACAACATTTCCCAAATGTTTTTGCTTTTAGTGCAGTTACGACACGCGCTCAGGCGAAAAGTCTCGGTAAGGAGAATGACGTGAATTTAGGTGAGTCCATCTTTGCAGAGATTTTTGAGAAAAATGCTGTGACAGAGCATGTGGATGTTAATTCGATCCAAAAATCTGTTTGTCCCGATCCTGATGTATTTTTGCCTATTTCGTGCGATGTTCTTACTGCAGCTCAGAGAAGTGATCATACGTTAGAGAAATGTCGTTTAAGTGCTGACACTAAAAAATCACCTTCGTATAACCATCAGTTCTATTGGAACAACACGGTGTTAATGCGTAGTTGGAATGCTCGATTATCGAATGAGGAAGATTCGGATGACTGGAACGTGGTCCATCAGATTGTGGTACCCTCGAAATTTCGACAGCATATTTTAAGCTTGGCACATGATCATCCTTGGTCTGGGCACCTTGGAGTAAATAAAACTTACCATCGGGTGCTTCAGCATTTCTTTTGGCCTGGGTTGAAAGCTGATG
The DNA here is from genome assembly GCF_965113295.1 of Leuciscus leuciscus. Taxonomy (NCBI): domain Eukaryota; kingdom Metazoa; phylum Chordata; class Actinopteri; order Cypriniformes; family Leuciscidae; genus Leuciscus; species Leuciscus leuciscus. Next base: position 54,464,286 of record NC_138728.1, read on the forward strand.
TGTCTCGATATTGTAAGTCTTGTCATGTATGTCAAGTAGTAGGAAAGCCCAATCAGATTGTGCCATCTGCTCCACTTCGACCTATTCCGGCTGTAGGTGAACCGTTTGAACGCGTCTTGGTAGATTGCGTTGGGCCGTTGCCGCGAACTAAATCTGGTTCTCAATATATTTTAACAATCATGTGCACCGTCACGCGGTTTCCAGAAGCAATTCCGTTACGGAATATAACTGCCAAAAGCGTCACTAAAGCTCTAATGAAATTTTTCACAACATTCGGATTGCCGAGAACTGTTCAAACAGATCAAGGAACTAACTTCTTGTCAAAGATGTTCCGAAATGTGTTGAAAGGTTTGAGCGTGTCACATGTTACATCCAGTGCCTACCATCCTGAGTCGCAGGGGGCACTTGAGAGGTGGCACCAGACGCTGAAGTCCAGTTTGCGAAAATATTGCCTGGAGGCAGGAAATGAGTGGGATGAGGGAGTCCCTTTGGTTTTATTTGCACTGCGTGAAGCACGACAAGAGTCACTTGGTTTTAGTCCGTCGGAGTTGGTCTTTGGACATAATGTACGGGGTCCTTTAAAAGTACTGAAAGATGAATTTTTCTCCATTGGTGTGACTGAGAAACATAACGTGCTTGATTTTGTTTCTCGTACCCGTGAACGATTGCGAAATGCCCTTGCTGTCGCGAAAGAAGCTCTTTCTCTTTCGCAGAAGAAAATGAAGCGTCGTTTTGACAAGAGCGCGGTTGTGCGTAATTTTACGCCTGGAGAAAAAGTACTAGTGTTGCTTCCTTTGCCTGGCTCTGCTTTAGCTGCGCGTTTTGCAGGTCCTTATGTAATTAAGAGCAAGCTGAGTGACACTGATTATATAGTCCATACCCCAGAACGACGACGGAAGACACGTTTGTGTCATGTAAATATGCTGAAACAATATGTAGCTCGAACTGTGAAGACTGAGGTGACTGACTTGTCTCAGAGTGAGGTACAGGCGGTGTTAAATGTGGAACGAGTATCTTTGCTGTCCAGTACCGTGGGTGCTGAAGAGGTAGATGACGCGTTGAAAATGTCAACGGAGATGTTCAGTGGTGGCCCTCTAAAGAATTCAGAGATTTTAAGAGTTTTACCATCTCATTTGTCTTATTTATCTAGCGACCAGCGTCAGGATGTGATTGACTTAATAGAAGATTATCCTAACTTGTTTAGTGATGTTCCGTCTGGTACCTCTGTCATTCAACATGATATCGAGGTGGGTAACGCACTTCCCATAAAACAACATGCGTATCGTTCTCCAGTAGGTAAACGGGAGATCATGAAATGTGAAGTGAACTATCTGGTTGCAAATGGTTTCGCCAAAAAGAGTAATAGCCCGTGGAGTTCCCCGTGCATTTTAGTACCTAAAGCTGACGGTTCATTCCGTTTCTGTACCGATTTTCGCAAGGGGAATTCTGTTACTGTGCCGGATGCATTTCCGTTGCCTCGAATAGAGGATTGTATCGACAATCTTGGTACTGCTCGGTACATTACGAAATTAGATCTTTTAAAAGGCTATTGGCAGGTGCCATTGACTGAACGTGCTTCTGAGATCTCCGCATTTGTGACTCCCGATTCTTTCTTTCAATATACGCGTATGGCGTTCGGTCTTCGGAACGCGCCTGCTACCTTTCAAAGGTTAATGTCTACAGTGTTGGGTGACGTTCCAAACTGTAATATTTATCTCGATGATGTCGTTATTTATTCTTCTACGTGGAATGAGCACATCTCTACCTTGCACGATGTTTTTAGCCGATTAACAGCCGCCTCTTTAACTTTAAATTTGACAATGCGATTTGGCGAAAGCCTCCGTTACATACTTGGGGAAACAGGTTGGAAACGGTCAAGTACGTCCGGTCGACGCAAAAGTGGCCGCTATTCTTGCATATCCTGTGCCCACTACGAGGAGAGAGTTGCGACGATTTTTAGGCATGGCTGGCTATTACAGGTGTTTTTGTAAAAATTTCTCGACTGTGGTCGCTCCCTTAACGAAGATGTGTAGCTCTAAAGTTGTTTTTAATTGGACTGATGAATGTCAAAGTGCCTTTCTGTGTGCAAAGTCTCTCCTTTGCAGTGCTCCGGTGTTGTCTGCTCCTGACCTGGCTCGTCCATTCAAGCTCGAGGTAGACGCCAGCGCGACCGGAGTTGGAGCTGTCCTACTTCAGAGTGGTTCTGATGGAATATTCCATCCAGTATCTTATTTCTCAGCTAAATTCAACCGTCACCAGTTGAATTATTCTACTATCGAAAAAGAGACTCTAGCTATGTTGTTTGCTTTGCAGCATTTCGATGTGTACGTTGGATACAGCTCTACTCCCGTCATCGTCTACACGGATCATAATCCGTTGTTTTTTTAAAATAAAATGTACAATCATAACCTACGTTTGATGCGCTGGGCGCTAATGGCTCAATGTTATAATCTTGAGATCCACCACAAGAAGGGAACTGACAACATCGTGGTAGATGCCCTTTCTCGGGGCTAGGTAAATGTATAATTTAATTTTATATGTAGGTGTGTAAGTTGTATTATTGTAACTATGTTCTTGGTTGCTTTTACTGTTCGCTTCATCCAGAACCTGTCTAAAAAAGAAGACTGGTTCTTTCTTTAAGTGGGGTAGTGTTACGGTTTGTGTCGCGTGTTTTCCTCTCCTTGTGATGACGTCATGACTCTGTGTGTTTTTTCTGTGTCTGAGTTTGTTAGGTCCGCACCTGTGTATCATTATACACCTGCGTCTCGTTGGAGTCGTTTCTGATTCACTATAATAAGGACGCTGAAGCGGAGCATGGCAGGAGAGAGGAGAACCAGCAAACAAGCTTTTCTTTTTATTCAGTTAAATTACTTTGTTTTTTTGTCTTATTAATATTTGTTACCTTCATATAATTTTGAAGTTCATTATGTTTCTTTATTTGTGATACGTGTTTCGTGAGTTCCTTCATGTTTGTGAGTAATAAACGTCAACGCAGCGCACTCGTGTTTCACGTGTCCTTCTTTATGTTGTGAAACCCTTACGTAGCCACTTTTAACCAAAGGGTTCGTAACACTCTGGAAGACCGTTTGTGTTTTCATTTCACAACATCAGATTATTGTCTCTAGTGTTCCAACAGTCTATCTACACCAGCCTGAGACTGTTTACAAACCCACCATTGCAAAACCATTGTTCCTCATGAAGTAGTACGTACTTTGAGTATGTCAGAAATAAAAGCAGGACTCAAGTTTTATCAAAGGTTTGTAGTGAGATTACATCTGTCAGTGGAGGAGCCACTCGATCGGCCCCTCACAATTCTCTCAAAAGCAGTTTAATTTTACCTATTGTCCATAACTGACCAGCACAAATAGAGATTATAACAGTTGCTAAATCTGATAAAAGGCAGACAAATTCATCCAAAAAATATATTTCATAAATATATTTGTTTTATATATTTCAAAAATACAGTGTTTATTTAAATTTAGGCCCAAATGAGCTGAACTGAACAGCCGTGCTCAATGTACACACTGTACAAATATGGTAGGACTGCAGAACTGGCCCTGAGCATGAACGTCAAACTCTCTCTCTCGAATGAAATAATACTCTCTTGCTTTTTCCCTGACATCTTTGAAACCGACAAATGCAATGATTAATGTATGCATTGCCAGTGTAAAACATTACTGAAATGATAGACAGAGCGCTCTGCTTTCAGAGATGTAGTCTTAACATAGCTGGAAAGAGCATTAATACAGTAGAATTTGAAATAATGAAATACATCTCTAGACCTTTCCTTAGTTTCAGGCAGCCAAAGCTAAGCTAAAGCTTCTGGTTGCAAAAAAAGTTTTTGACAGCATCAATAATAATTGAGCATGAATTTGGCAATATTCCCCAACATCATCTCTCACTATCTTTGATCACAGTTAAATCACATTACACAAAGGGTTACACATTAGACATTGATGAACTCGGCAGAGAACTTCCCTCCGTATGCCTGCGCCTCATCCATTAATTTTATATAGCGGGACAAGTTATCCCTTACTTCTCAACGTGAGAAACACAAGGTGTGAACTGGTGGAAATGTGTGTGTATCGCGGTGAATGTGTGAGACTTGAGAGCCCTGTAAAAGGGACATCAGTTTACTGACTACATCCGTGATCAGTTGTGATTTAAAATAAATAAATAAATTACATGGTTAAGTTCTTCTTTATTTTAGTCAAGAGGAGGGGGTTGAAAACCTGAATAGGCTCCAGTATTGTCTGTGAACTTCTCTCTGATGCGGGTAACAGCTCCACCGGACAACACCAGGTAAGATTGTTACTGTCCTGTTGAGGACTGTGTCTTCCATGTCACCCAAGAGCTGGAGATATGTGCCATAACAGCTTTCAAGACAACTGGGTTTAGGACGACAGGTTCAAAACCTGGATGAGCAGTTTTACATGCGGCCCCACCAACATGCTCACATCTGTGTGTCACTTACATGTCTGGAGGTCAGATTAATAATAACAACAAAATAACAAAAAAATGTGGATAAGAGCTTGGGTATAGTGGATAAATTATAGTGGCTCTATAAACAATGAAATACATTTGGTTTATCAATATGTATATATATAATATATACAGTATATATATATATACACACATATTCAGGTATATATATATATTTTATTACATTAATATAATATATATTCTTCATATTACATTACAGTGAAAGAGTGTAAGCTTTGTTTACCTGTGCCTCTTCTCTACTGCACAAGTTTTTTTAAGCTAAGTGTTGTAGTATGGCCAGTAGGAGACCATTGATGTGTAAACTGAATTTGGTGACACTACAGTGTGTAACATTGAAGTTAATTACTAATATTTGTACTAACGCTTTTTTGGATTTTGCACTTTGCAGACGGTCTCATATTTTATAGATTTATATTATAAGGCTCGTTCTGAGGAACATTAGGTTGTAGCTCGTCATCTACGGATTGGAAATAGGTGTCATTTGAGTTTTAACAACGTTTAGCTCATGATTTATTGATCTGGGAAGTTCGGATCTGTGAATAACTTTACTGAACACCTAGAACTAAGCACTGTCCGTATTTCTTTAAAGCTCCAATATGTAACAATTTTGTAATAAAATTTCCGAAAATAACTTGCACAGTGTGATATATTTCCTCCAGTTGTGTACTTACAATATCTCAAAAGTCTCCAAAGATTTTTTATTTCAGAGAAATTCCGATTTTAAATAACTGGCCGTCCCGGAAAATAAATGTCGCCTCTTAGTGACGCAATGTCCGCTCTATCCTTTTTTTCCGGTGTGGACCATGTGATATTCCACCACACCGGAATATCACATGGTCAAATGCGGAAGTGGTGGTTATAACGTTATCCATACTGTATGGTTATAGCTGTTATGGATCACGATTACTCTTTGGCGAGTATTGAAGTGCCAACAAAACGAAAGTGTCCATATTCGGATACACGCAGACTGTGTGACAAACGGAGGAATAAAACCCGGATAAATATCGGCCAGGCGTTTCGAGATGGAGAGAGCTGCGCGACAGTCTTGGACTTGACAGAGACTCTGCTCTCGCGAGTGTATTGATAGACTGGTAAGCAAATCAATTATTTTTTATTGTACCAGTAACATAATAGTTACAGTAAAATGATTTTAACCCTCTGAAGTCGGCAAACGCGCGGGCGCGTTTTGCTGGATTTTCTCCACATTGTAGCACTATAAACTTAAATTACTCTGTCATTTATGGTCATGCAGAAAAAAAGAAATATAAAAAAAAGAATCTGTGATATTTCTACTTTTGTATGTGTCCACTTACAATCAAATCAAAACATTGTGCTTTTGTAAAATAATGAAAATAAACAGGGTGTGCGTTCTGCCTCTCCGTCACGGTGAACTTTTTTTTCTTGAGCACGTCTATAAACTGAAACAAAACTCAGTGAATACTTGTCACACATTTATGAGCCATATACCTTTATAAACATTTAAGTGTGTACTTTTAATAGATATGAATTACACCACATGCCTGTAATAATATAGCATAACATTTCACGTTCCTTGCAGTTCATTAATTATGATGACATAAAATAATACGATCAGACATACAGGTAATACAAAAACGAATAAATTACCTCATCCGTGATCATGATTCATTGATTCCATTTAGATACATCTCCCATCGTCACCTCCTTCATAGCGTCATCAAGCTTCGCCTTTGTTATTGTTGGAAACTGCGCCCTCTTGTGGTCAAAAATATTTACATAGTGGACCTTTAAGTCCAAGTTCAAAATAAAACTCTATGAACCGCTCCATTGTTAACGTACGGAGCTGTCTGAAACACGGATTAAACATGAAGTATTTGTCTGAACTCGTAAAAAAACAAAAAAACAAGAACAACAGGAAAAGCTAGAAGGCAATTCCACAAGTCACAAGTCACGTCATTTAAAGAAAAAAGTCACAACTCCTTTTGAAAAACTGGTTCTGTTAGTTTACTGATAAAGTTCTGGTTTAACAGGTTTAAGTTCAGAGAAAACAACTCCACAGTCCTTTATGAAAATGCACGGTTAAAGGAGTTTCAAAGTAACTTCTGCTCAAGACAGTTCAAGTTCAGTGGAGGAACAAGCAACACCACATCGTCATTATTCATGGTAAGTAAATACTAATTTATAAAACACTAATAGATATAGATTTAAAAGTGTCATGTATCTGTTCACATTGATCTAGACTTAATAAACAGCATTGACACATTGTTCATACAGTTTTTTTTATTGCTCAGCACTAGCCGGGCTGCCAACTTTTGAGTTAAAGGAGTAGTTCACTTTTAAATGAAAATTCCATCATCATATAGTCACCCTCTTGTTGTTTCAAACCTGTATGACTTTCTTTCTTCTGCTGAACAGAAAGGAAGATATTTAGAAGAATGTCTAATATACTATGGAAGTCAATGGGACCCAAAAACTGTCTGGTTACTGACATTCTTCTAAATATCTTCCTTTGTGTTCAGCAGAAGAAAGAAAGTCATACAGGTTTGAATATTTATATTTATATTTCACTCATACAGGTGAGTTTAAGATGACAGAATTTTCATTTTAAAGTGAACTATTCCTTTAACTTTTTGTTCCTGTAGTTGGCAGCACTGGCACTAGTCTAGACTTGAAATTAAGCTTTTCTCCCCGAATCATAGAAGCAAACACCATGAGATGCCATGAGATCTCTTATTTATTATTATATGTCAAGACATAGCAGAGAAAAACAATTTACTGGAGAGATAGTCTTCATTCGTCAATACACAAAGGTTGGGCATTTATATGCCGACCAAAGGAACTTACGTTATCTTTACAAGGTAGAGAAACGTGTTCATGTTTAAAATTGAATGTATATCTCATGCTACACAATCCTCATTCCTTAAAGAGAATACTTCAGTCAACATATGTGTCAGTGGAAACTATGCTAGATTGCATTCACATTCCTCTGTGGTTAAAACTAACTCCTCTCACTCCTCTCCTTGTCCTTGGCATGTGATCCTCACACACACTTGCTGTGCGGATATATGAATGCTTATAAAAATGTTATAGCCATGAAAAAAAGGCTTTTATTTTATTTATGCCTTGGCCTTACATGATTTTTGCAAGTTAAACTATCCCGCATCAGAGAGCACCGAGATACTGAGTTTATACTCCAGTTTGGATCTTGTTCAATCAAATGTTTGTCTTCACTAGTGATGGCTGCTTTCGTCACGTTAATTTGGTAAAAAAAGGCTTTGTTACGTCACAACTGTTTCCAAATGTTTCTAAATTTCAAAGTTTCGCTGTTGGGGGACGATCTCAGTGAACAACGAGTGTTTATGGTTTTTACCTGATCTCGGATCAGTTTTATAGTTTTGTAGACATTTTAATGAGATGTTTGTGTAATTTGGTGATGGACAGCCCTGCTATTCAACAATCTAAACTATGTTTCCTGTACAACAACATTACTCACTGCTTAACTACCGTAGTATGATGCATCATCGAATAAATCAACTAATTCTAGTATCAAAATGATAAACCTGTCAGATAACTCGTTTAGAGTAACATTACTAGAGCATAGACTGCCTTAATGTTGAGACAACAAATGGCAAAAGTGTAAAAGGGAAAAATTAAAAACAGAGAATTTGAGGTGGTAAAGAAATAGATTTTCACAATGACTTTTGGAAATTACAGGGTGAATCTTGTGCTAAATGCTCAATTTTGAACCATTGACAAAATCAAATGCTTACAGATATGTCTATAATGTGGCTGATTATTCCTGGCACAACAAACTGCTGTTCACGAGCAGTGTATGTAACTACTGAAATTATTCTCATTAACATTATAGTTCATGGCATTTGACTGCATACAACAGTCCTGATTATAGATATCAGTTTGTCTTAATGTGAAATCTGGAGGGAATAAGTGAATTATTCCTGGTGCCTTGAAGGGAAGAATGTAGTGAGCAAGCCTAAGCCAGATGTGTGAATTTTCCAGATGTGACAAAACTCTTCTAACAACAGAAATCGAGACTCATCAGACCAGGCAACATTTTTCCAGTCTTCAACTGTCCAATTTTGGTGAGCTCGTGCAAATTGTAGCCTCTTTTTCCTATTTGTAGTGGAGATGAGTGGTACCCGGTGGGGTCTTCTGCTGTTGTAGCCCATCCGCCTCAAGGTTGTGCGTGTTGTGGCTTCACAAATGCTTTGCTGCATACCTCGGTTGTAACGAGTGGTTATTTCAGTCAAAGTTGCTCTTCTATCAGCTTGAATCAGTCGGCCCATTCTCCTCTGACCTCTAGCATCAACAAGGCATTTTCGCCCACAGGACTGCCGCATACTGGATGTTTTTCCCTTTTCACACCATTCTTTGTAAACCCTAGAAATGGTTGTGCGTGAAAATCCCAGTAACTGAGCAGATTGTGAAATACTCAGACCGGCCCGTCTGGCACCAACAACCATGCCACGCTCAAAATTGCTTAAATCACCTTTCTTTCCCATTCTGACATTCAGTTTGGAGTTCAGGAGATTGTCTTGACCAGGACCACACCCCTAAATGCATTGAAGCAACTGCCATGTGATTGGTTGATTAGATAATTGCATTAATGAGAAATTGAACAGGTGTTCCTGATAATCCTTTAGGTGAGTGTATACTACATCCTTGTCCCAAAGATGGTAATACATTCTATCCACCTGTTTCCGGGGGGCGCTACTGTAAAATAGAACGTGGGTGAAACTTCCGGTTAGGTGGCGGAAGTAGTAAATCAGCGGTATTTTGTGTTACATAGCGAAGAGGTTAGGTATTTTTCGAGTACATTTTTCTACTATTTAAAGTCGCAAACATTAATGAGAGATGCCGTTACGGAGCTCAGGGACAACATGTGCTGTTCGTGGTTGTACATATAACCGCACTAAACTAATTCAGTGGCTTAAACGTGAGTGTTTTGAACATAAGCCTAAAACTAAATCTGAGTGTTCCTGTGAACAATTATACAGTTTCCATCAACTCCCAAAAGACGACGAATCAAATAGAATATGGAGGAAGAACTTAAACTTAAAAACACCCCCAAAACACCTGTTTGTGTGCTCGTATCACTTTGTGGACAAGAAGCCAACACTGGATAACCCTTACCCAACGCTCTTTCTGGGTTACAAGAAGCAACCAGAGAAGAGACGCAGACCTAGGATTCGACATGTCACAACAACAACAGGTAACTTAACATTAATGTAATGTCAACTAGCTTGTCCTTTGTTTTTCTTGAATTACTTATTATTAATATATGAAAAACTGTGCCATGATGGTAGACAGGTAGCCTGATGTTTTTACCTCGCATAAACTTTTATTGTGACGAGCTTGGAGGGCACAATGGTACACAGTGACAGATGCTAATTTAATTTCCTCTATTAGTTAACATTTAATGTTACAGAATATCTATATTGATGATATTAAACGCAGTCTAGATGTTTTTCAAGACTCTAATGCCCCCTAATTGTTTTTTTTCTGCCACTAAACAAATCGTCATTGAAGGACTAACCAGCTAAATATAAGACCGCCACTGTATGTACTTAATCTATTCCCTGCAGATGAGCCTGATGTGATGCAGGTTTCTGGGGAGCCAGATCCAACCTTACAGACCATGATGCCCAGACACAGTGGTCAGACCCAACAATGGAGGACCACACCTACTCCAAAGCACCTACCATCACATGTGGTATGACAACTGCCCCATCCACTGAGAGGACACTGCCTGTTGCAGATGTTGTTTTGAAAGACGATACTGACTGTCTGCTTTACACAGGGATTCCACTTCTCGAATTCAAAACCCTTGTGTCTTGCTTGCAACGTTTTGCCCCCACATCGTCAGCATTTTCAGCAGAGGACCAAATTCTCTTGACATTAATGAAGCTTAGACAGAACTTTGTTATTGCCGATTTAGCTAGACGCTTCAAAATGTCACCTGGTCAGGTCAGTAAAACACTGACATTCTGGGTAGATGTGATTGCTGAGCACACCCAGGATCTCATTCCATGGCTGCCGCGCGAAACAATAAAAGCCACTTTGCCACAAATTTTTAAGGACAATTTCCCCAACACAACTTGTGTCATTGACTGCACAGAAAGTGTCTTGCAGAAGGCTAAAAATCTGGACTCAAGAACTGAATCTTATAGTCACTACTATGCAAACAATACTGTCAAGTATCTAAGCAATTGCTCCATCTGGTATGGTTATGTACATTTCAGAGGCTTACGGTGGCAAATGTAGCGATAGATTCATCCCATACAAAAAAGAAATATATTTTCTGGATATGTTTTGGAATATATGCACATATTTGAAATTGGCCCAATAAATATATTTCATACTTATATTTCATATATTTTTGTTATATTTCAGAATATATTTCAATGTATTTTTTTCTGTACGGGTCCCCAAAAGTGTCAAAAATATATGTGGCATATATTCCAAATACATTGAAATATATTCTGAAATATAACAAAAATATATGAAATATAAGTATGAAATATATTTATTGGGCCAATTTCAAATATTTGCATATATTCCAAAACATATCCAGAAAATATATTTCAAATATAATTCTTTTGTGTATGGGATCACACAGAACTCTGGGTTTCTCGACCATTTGCGTGCTGGAGGTGAGGTGATGGGGGACCGTGGCTTCACCATCAGAGATCTGCTAGAGGAACGGAATGTTCGTTTGATCATGCCAGCTTTTATGCGCTAGAAATGCCAGCTGACAAATGAGCAGATCACTCGCACAAGACGCATTGCTAATGTCCGCATACACATTGAGCGAGCAATCAGACGTCTTAAGGTGTACAAGATTCTCTCTCAAACTGTGCCTATTCATTTTGTCCCTAAAATCGACGGAATACTAAGAATCTGTGCAGCACTCGTAAATCTGCGAGGAGAGCTTATTTCTAGAACGTAGACACCATATCTTACACAATCAGCTTGAGCTTAAAGGGGTGATGAACTGAGAAATCAAATTTTCCTTGAGCTTTTGACATATAAGAGATCATCATACTATAATAATATCCTGTAAGTTTCAGAACTGAAAACTACCTTGTTAGTCCAATAAAAGCTTTTATAGACATCAGGCTCAGCAAACGACTCGATTTTCAAAGTGGGGAACTATGACGTCAAAGAGGATAAAACCCCGCCTCCACAAAAGAAGATCAACGCCTACTTCAACACGGCCTGTTTAGCCCCGCCCACCGATTCGCCCAAACATGCTAAATGACATAGGACGACATGATGATTGCTAAACCGGATCGAGCTACTTCCAAGCAATAAACATGCTGTTTACTAAATATTGTGCAGCGCCTGTTTGTGGAAGAAGACAGTCTGCATAAGCTTCCTTCGGATTCCAGCATGGTTAAACTTTATTAAATCAGTCAATCACAATTTCCCGACACGGATCTGCCAGCAACATGTAAGTAACCATGTGTATTCTAATGCCTGATCTGCGATCAGTGATTTCTGATGTGTAATTATTCAAGTTCAGATATCTTTCTCTTAAAATCGTTCAATACTGTTTATGCATCAGTGACTAAACGATCAACTTCACATAATTTCTCGTAGTATTATGAAAATAATCTTTTTTAAACTGTTATTAAATTATATACAGAAAGCGATCAAAGAACGATCCCTTTCCAATCGCCCAAGCTGTCAATCAAACAGCACAGCGCGAGCCGCGAGAGCTTATCTGGACACTTACCAAACTCGTGATGAAATAATGACACTGTTACACTACACAACGAAGCTCTTACTGTGTATTCACATCGTGTTTGCATTGTGATTTGGTGTAAGCATTTGTGAGAGTGCAAAAATTGCATTGCAATGATAAGATCTTTATTCACGCGATCAACAGACTGTCATCTGCTCAGTCAGTGCTCATCATGCTGCAACCTTTCATGCGATGTAATAGATTTAAATATAATGCTTTAAACAATACTTTTCACGATTTGTTAATCTCGATAGCTGTAATAGTAAAAACGTAGTAACAGTTTTCGAGAGAGTTCATGTAATACTAGCTATTTCATATGCAAGCATGTCAGCCAATCACAGCAGTGGGCGTTTGCACTGCAGTCTCACAGCAGACACGCCCCTTAAAACGGAGCGTTCAAATCTGAGGCAGAAATCAGGCTTGGAAAAATGGCTTTTATTTATAAATTATGACAATTTTTGATGTAAAAATCATACTAACATTATAAGGGCACCCCAGGCAACATTATAAAATAATAAAACAATCCAGTTCATGACCCCTTTAAATGTTCAATTCTCTCTATAACTTTATCAACTGTATAAACCAATACACAACTTTTACTTGCACTGATATACCAACACCTTTTCTTTTAGTTGTTGTTTCATAGACAGCTATTTTCTTTTTGCTGTGTAAATTTGTTTAAATTCTTAATATTTTTCAATCTCGTAATATTCTGCAAAAGAGAGAAGTGTGTGTACTTTCACAGTATAGTATTGCTATTTTTATTTAATGAAATGTTCTGAATACCACTGTCAACCAAATGTGCAAATGACACATTAATTTATTCTTATTAATAAACTCAAAAGCCAATGACTAAGTGTGTAATATGTTTTTATTCAGTGTGTATTTTTTATTTTAATTGTGGTTTGTTTCCTCACACAACTGTAACCATGCCTTTATAAGTATTGATGATTAATAATAGTATTATAATATTGAGAACAGTGTAAACATTCCCCCAACTACACATTAAACATCTGCAGGTATGTTGGACTGAGATGTATTTTCTTGTCAGCAAAATCATCAGCCAATCTAGGTAGCATGTGTACAAAGAAGAAGTTCTGCAGATGTTGCACTTGTGCATCTGTGTAGTGCTTATCAAATGGAATCTCCAATTCGATGTCCTCACTTGGTGTCCAGATGACTAGCTTGCAGCTTTGTAGGCTGCAAAGTTGTGTCTGAAAGAACGATTAAGAGTACATGTTTGTAAAAAATAATCTGTTTAATTATTGCATACAGGTGCATACATTAGAATGTCGTGGAAAAGTTCACTTATTTGAATTTGGGGGTTTCATAAGCTGTAAGCCATAATCATCAAAATTATAACAAATAAAGGCTTGAAATATCTCACTTTGCATGTAATGAGTCTATATAATATATTAGTTTCACATTTTAAGTTGAATTCCTGAAATAAATTAACTTTTCCACGACATTCTTATTGAGAAGCACCTAATAATAGAGCTACTTTCATATTAAAAAGTATATTTCTAAATATAGAAAATACATTTTATTTAAAAACAATAATCTTTATTATTAAACTAGATGTACCGCATGGCGGTACAAAATATGACCGCCGCTCAGGCCTGCACTGGCTTTCCACAAAAATAAATGACGTGGAGCAATTTGGCTGTATTGCGTGTTTATGTATATACAGATGGTGGAAATAAACCAGCCGCATTTCAAAGTCGTTCCCGAAATGACCGCCAGGTGGCGCAAAGGGACATTGTGCAAAACAGCAGCAATTGCCGCATTTTAAAATGTAAGTGGGTTAAATAAAAAACCCTAAGCCTAATAGGCATATTTTTATAATATATATAAATAGGCCTATTAGGCTACAACAGAATAGAACCAAAGATAGAATAAATTTTAGAACTGAAAAAATAGAATCAAAAGTTAAAAATAGAGGCGATATTAGGAGCAATGACGCGGAATATTTTTACTATTCTATTGAGGAATTAGATAAATGAAGAGCTCTCGTGAGCGATACAATTGCATAGTAATTTATAGTGCTTTCAAAAGCAGTCCTTAAAAAAAAAAAATACATGGAGTAGTGTGGCATAATTTTTGAGAGATTACTCGGAACGCGTTTTAGTTAAGATCCTGGTTTCAATGCCCTTAATCTATATAGGCTAGGCTACTGCTTTAAAAAAATGTCACAACGCGTTTTGAATTAAACATTGAAGTTTAAAATGTAGTGTTTTGGCACACCAGGCCGAGTGGCGTTACGCATTGTTCAAAAATCAGGTTTTATTCTGGCATGTTGAATTGGCGTTAGATTTTTATTTTTATTTTTTTTATTAGATTTCGATTTTAGATTTCGTTAGATTTTTTTTCTCATAACAGCTAAAATAACTAATATATGCCTTGTCTTAATATGACCTATACTTAATATAGGCAATAGGCATATAATAGCCTATATAATAAATTAGCAAAACTTGGCCACTAAATATTTAATTTTCAATTATTTTAATTATCACAATTAAAGTTTTAATTTTATTAAATTGAACAAGCGCAACAATCAGCATTTAATCAAATATTCTAAAAGATGTATTATTAATAATAATGTTATTTCGTTTTGTCGACATGTGTGCGTGCAACAAGCAAGATGTGTATTTGTAAATCCGGTGATGCGTGCATTGATTTTTATCAATAAACTAGTGTTTTCTGACAGTGTCGACTGCAAAGATGAAGTTGACGATCGCCATATTTGTAGCCTTTTTCTTTTCGTTTTGAATTATTTCGTTTGAAGACATTTCAAGCTTTGTGTATTTGATGTATTTATCATGTCTGTGTGAGGCATACGCTGAGTTTCGTTAAGTTAGGAGGATGAGATGCGCTCCAGCTGACGTGCAATGCAAGTGACCGCGCGGGCGCCTCCATGATTAGTGTCTGTTATATTTGCTTCTCTTACTTATTTAAATCCAGGCAATTGGTTGATGAAAAATTGATTAAAATTAAGATACAATTTATAGAAAACGAAATTCACTTAAAAGAAAGGTTTTCTACTAACCAAAACTTAATGAAGTGGTCAAAATCATGTCTGACCCACTCCATATCCATTTCTCGATATAATGCATCCTATCTTACTCGTGCTGTTCACTTTTCATATTCAACATAGATGGAAAAAAATAACATTATAATATTTTAACAAATATGATACTAAATGAGATTATTTAATGGCTACAACAGTATAGTAGGCCTATAGACTTTTTTTTTTTTTGAATAGAATTTTGCTGTGCACTTGCATATTAGTGTCAGCTGGGAAGGAAATATAGAGACCAGACCTCTTGGAACTTTAATTGAATACATAGCGTTGGTAAAGCATACTGAAATTACATCCCTACAAATTTATTAGGCCCTACTGAAAATAAATGTATCGAATTTAAGCAAAGTGTTTAAATGTTAAGACTGTAAGCCCTTTGCTTTTTTACGTAGCCTATAAAGGACTCTTATAGCCGACTTTGTGTTAATTTAATTTGTAGGGGATTTTTTTAACTCAAACATTAACACTGAAATAAATGAAACTAAATTATTGTAAATTTTTTGGCACACCACGACGAGTGGCGCTATGCATTGTTCTAAAGCCAGGTTTTATTCTGGCATGTTGAATTAGTGTTCATTTGAATGAAGAGTGTTTGAGCGAACACACACTAGAACGTTAGGCCATGTCTCAACGAGTGAATCGTGGCCGAGTGGTTGAACTTACGTCACGATCATTTAGATGACACGGGTTCGAATCCCGAGCTAACTTGGACTACTGATATTTTTAAATTAGCCTATTAATGCATTGTATAGTCTATTGTTGATGCAGAGAGATTTGTCTATAGTTCTAAAACATAGTTTTTTGCTTATAGCCTATTTACAAAATAAAATCACCATGCATTTCCATTTTACACTAAGGAACAAATATTATACAATGACTTTATGTAGCCTATAATAATTCCAATCGTAATTTCAAAAGCAGTTCTGTTAATATATATATATATATATATATATATATATATATATATATAGCCTATGACGTTTAAACGACAAACAATAAAATCAGAACCAGTATTCTGTTGCGTTCATGGTTCCAGTGGCAGTAATGCATCCACGGCTTTTCAAAATGTCACAAAGCGTTTTGAGATTGTTTTGAATGAAATATTGAAGTTTATAATTAAGTGTTTTGGCACACCACGACTAGTGGCAAACTCTTTGTTTTGTTTTGCAAACTCAGCTAGCCTATGGGGGGTTTGGAGAAGGCAATAGTTGCTTTATCGTGGGGGTGCAGGACAGAGGTGTTAATGTTCCGTCTTTCATATGGAGAGTGTCGGAGCCAGCCTGGGGTGCGTTTCCCGAAAGCATCGTTGGCCAACTATGGTCGCAAGTTCCGTCGTTACCAATAGAGTTCAATGGACATTGCGATGAACTTGCGACCATAGTTGGCCAACGATGCTTTCGGGAAATGCACCCCTGATGAGCAGGCAAAGGCAACATTCTTTTAAGGATTAATCTCAAAATCTCCAAAAGTCCATAGCCTATGTACAGTAGGCCCTATATCTTATTAAATTATATATTGTAGTTTTATTGATTGTATTTAAAGGTTTTCCACACACAATTTCAATTTAGCAGATACAGAGCTCTTTAATTCGCGACCCACCTCGTTTTATTGTAAGGTGAATTCAGCAAGGCATGTTGTATCTTTGAAGGAACAAAAGCTATTTGTTACAGTTTTTTCTTTCGTGATTTGTGTGGATGACACACAGCGACTGTGACATATACAGTATTATCAGCTGTATTACTAATGCTTAATTTCGAGAAAGACCCGCCGCGCGCAGTGAGGGAGACCAAACTTAGTAAAAAAATATCCAGCGCGAGAGAGGCAAAGAAAAACGCCTGTTCTTAATTTATGTTGCTTTGAATTTTTTTCGTTTTGTACCGTTTTAATTTTTTAATTTAGCTGCAATTTCTTTGACAATAGAAATTTAAAATGTTGCAAGAATAAGATTCTGTGTTTCTTATTTTGCATCACAAAGGGAATAAACTCTATCGATGCAACCCTGTTTAAATAAATAAACTGTCCCGACACTTTATTCATACCTTGAAATGTGCGATGGGTTTTCAAACTTAATTAATTTTCTTTTTCTTTTACATTTTCATTGTTTATTTTTTAATTGAAAGTAATACTGTATTGAAAGTATTTTTCTGATTTGTTCGATCTGTTTTGAAAAATGTCTTCCGTTGCTATGGCCGGGTATCACTGACAGTCATCTCAATCTCGTGAATGATTCACACACACACACAAAAAAAATAATTTAGCAGATTAAAGACGAGCTTCATCATCTTCATTTTCTGGTGCAATCGGCTTACAGTCTTCCTTCATCAGATTCATCAGTGTCGTCTTTGCAGCGGCACAACTGGAATGTTGCAAATTTATGTTGTAATGTACAATTGATAATTCAACAAGATGATTGACTTTAATAAACAGATGCATATTTAAGCATCAAGAACGGAAAAACATAAACACTGTCAGCTACACTGAGATTCGATCTCAGATCGTTTGAAGCTCCGAGAGGCTATTGTTAATGCACTGATCACAGAGCTATCGTCTGAATAGCCTAGATCTACTACTGTTTGTTCGGTATTTGAACCGATTTGAATTCGGCCACGAATTTGTTTTGTTTTATTTTGTTTTAAATGTATTTTTACATATTTTGCTTTCGTTAATGTTAACCAATTCTGTTGTAGCATAATAGGCCTATATTTTTTGAAATTCGACTGGTTTATTTTTGCTGCGGCAGTAATAGGCATTGTGGTTGATTATTTATTAAATAATTCAATTGATAATCATAACAGCATGTAAGCCTGAATATAACAAAGAATGCTTAAACCGATTAACATCGGTTAGTAACTGCAAGTCCTGAAAATGTTTTAATTTTATGTAAGTAAATGACAAGTAACCTATTGACATAGCCTTTCTAAATTATAGAAAAACTGGGCACACAATTTTAACGTGCTACTTTGTTTAAATTTAATGAATTTGATTCGTTTAACCACAATATTTATCTTGAATTTATCTGTGACCTCAGCTCAGATTACTGCCGCGGCAGATTACGTCATAAAGAGAATAAACTGACACTTTTCAAAGTCTGTGATTACAGCGCCACTCAGCGGTAAAAGGCAGCAAATACACATCCCAATTTTGCCGCCGCGGGAACGGCGGCGGTAAAAGTCTCATTCTGGTTGTCCACCATCTGTACCTAAAAAAAGTAGTAGTATGTGCATGTCTGTCTGTGTGTGTGTGTATGTGTGTGTGTTTGTGTTTGTGTGTGCGCACATGTGTGTTTGTGTGTGTGTCTGTGCATGTGGATTTGGATTTGTATGTGTGTGTATGGGTGTGTGTCTGTGCGTGTGGATGTCAGTGTGTGTGCATGCTTGCGTTTGTTTGTATTCCTGCATGTGTGTGTGTGACAGTATCATCCTAAACCAGCAACCCTTCCCTCAACAGCACCATCTACAGGCCGATGAGTGTACAGTCACTAAATGTGCACATAAATGAATTTATTTTATACCCCCCCATGGATGAAATTCTACGAAACTTAGCATACCCCCAGAGGATGTCAAGTTAATCATACACATGAAATATGGTGCAGTTCTGAACATCTCCACTGAAGATAGGAGCGAGCAGAATAATATTGCATTTTCATTTTTTATGGGAGGGGCACAAATCACTAATGAGTGATTATGGGCTAGGTTGATGTGGGCCCTTAAGACCAACATACCATAAAAATTTCTTCATCCTCGGTGCCACGGTTCAGGTAGTTATTTAGGAAAAATGCATTTTTTGGGTTTGGGGGGGCCCAGCGCGGGGGGGGGGAGTGGCCCCCGGGGACCAAACGAAATTTTTCCGTAAAAGTCTAGTGGGGCTACATGCCCACCAAATTTCATGTTCCCCGGTGTTTCGCTGTCCCTGGTATCGTTGACGGAAAATTCAGTAGATTGAAAAAAAAAAAAAAAAAAAAAACTTTGACAATCCCTATATGACCCCTTTCGCTAGCTACGCTAGCGGCGGTCATAATTATTAAAGAATCACCTGGAGGTAGAATCCATCCTTTCCTTTAGGACAAATCAGGTACTGTCGATCACCTAAACTTTTGATGTCACCATTTGACCGTCCCAGATATTCTGCCAGTGACATGGAGCTCTTGAAGGGGCGCTTGATCTCAAGGAGTTGTGCTGAGTCAAGGATCCCATCTGGGCTGGCTCACAACCAAGGATGGTCCGGGTGCACGACCAGGCCTCTCTTCTCCACAGTATGCCCTCTGCTTTCCATGAGTGTGATGACGTTTATCTCATTTTCTTTGCCATGCAGTGTCGCTGTATTGCCGGTGAATGTTGGGTACAGATGCTCATTTAGACATTTCTGAGGATCTGTGGTGTTTCGTTTTGGGACCCGTTTTGCTGTGCTGGCTGTTAGACGAAGCTTTCTAGCATCATGCCATAACTGTGAAGCACTTTGCATCCTGGTTTCTTCCATCAGTGTAGCTGCTTGTGTAGGGAACACTTTAATGTAGGCCTCATAAAACTGTGTGCATTTTGGACATGTTAGTGTTGTGCTGTGTTCAGTATGACAGAGTGTATTACTGTGGGTTGTATCATGTTTGCTGGGGCCTGCCTTGCTGCTGTCTACATCTGCTCTATAACTTAACTGAATAAGACCATTTGTCTGGAGCTGAAACAGTGGGGCCATCACTGATGAATTACTGTGGGCTGTGAACTCTCTGTGGTTCTGAAAAAGTTGGGGAGGCATTGTTGATTCGTGCATTGTTGATGTGCCTGGATAAATGTGGTATGGCCTGTGGTGGGTAAAATGAATGTTCTTCACCTTCCTCATTCCTACATTCTTCTTTGCACCTGAATTCCACTTCCTTTGCACATCAGTGCATGCCATCCCTATCTTTCCCTGCCTGACTGCATTTTCAACCTAAATTGAATTCAATTTTCTTATCCAACAATATAAAAATAAATATTTTAAGTCAAGGCTACTGTGAAGCAACATATACAGAACATGAATGACACACATTAAACATTTCAGTTTAGTACATTTATTAATTAGTTAAAAATATACAATAATACACAATACAATAATACATTTTGTGCCCTTAATTGTCCTAACTTTACTGACCTTCCTCAAAAGTGCTGCTGCATGACTACAAGAGCGTCCTGGCCCTGCAATACATGAACAGCCCGCTGTCTGTACTTCACCTGTCACTGATGCTAGCACCCAAGCCTTATGATGTGTTACGTGCAGGCTCTGGCTCGGCTCAATGTCAGCTTTTAGATACACAAGGTCGTTTCCGACATCCTTAAACAACACTGGACCGACTTTATCACTGTGTAGATATTGATATGCCTCTGAGCTTTTCAGATTGCTCATCGCCTTACCATCACAGGCTACTGAATCTACAAAATAGCTAAAAATGTTACCATACGTGATACGAGGCCACTTCTTCACGTCATCCTCCCAACCATCTACCGCGGATGGTAAAGGTACTGTTATATCACACCTTTTAATTTCGTTGAGGTTGTGTTTCCACATCATTAAGTTTGGATCGCTAAATCTTGAATGACGGTCAACTAATGAATGAATTAGTGTCAACTCCCGCTTGTTTACTTCGAACCGGAAGTCGCGCCCACTTTTGATGCAATGCCTCATGGGACGTAGGAAACTTGTGGATAGGTATTTTGAGAAATAGTTTTGTACCATGTGACATTACTGAAATAGAATTCTCTGCTGTAACAACACCTTCTGCTCTCAGGTTCCAAAGTCAAGCAAAAGACAAACACAGCCAGAAAGGAAATAATAGTGTACAAATGTATAGTTAAATTACTTATTTTCTAAATACTAAAATCTTTAACATTTTTTCAATCAGGGGCCCGTTCTTCATACGTCGCTAACTCAGTTAGCTGGATTTGATTGTTGGTGATTTGGCATGATCTTGGATTGTTTGGTTCTTCTTCCTGAAGGTATTCTTCATCCTGGACTTGCTGTCATAGCAACATGTGCGCAATCTTAAACCTGCTCGGGAGCAGAGGCTTATTTCATGTTATCAGGATTAGACTGCGGCTTCATAAGCGGAGCTGACACGGGAAGTCCAGCGCAGCGCGATAGTGCACTTTCTGATATGTATATATTTTTCTTGTGACTCGTGAGATTGTCGTTTACATTATTAAATTGTTGGATACGCACATTTATTTTCGACTTGTCGGAGTCTGGCTTTAACTACAGCACAAACTGTTTGCATTGCCCTAAGATTATTTGCGAGTGGCTCTTTCCTTTACACTATTGGAGATGCGGAGAACTTGATGGAAAGTGCTGTCTGTCGTGTCATTCAGAGTTTACCTGGCGCTTTTAGGTTTAAAAAACAGTTTTAGGTTTTTTTTGTGGCATTTCCAAGCCACTTAAGACCCAATGTTGTAAAGCAGTTTTTTTTTTTGCAGTTTTTTTTATTTTTATTTATTAGGCTATCGTAATTTTTTATGAAGATCATGCAATCATGACCATGCTGATTACAGATATGTCACTCAGGCTTCACTAACGTGATTGGTACCATAGACTGCCATCAAGGCCTCAATGAAGGGGATTATGTGAACAGAAAGGGGATTCACAATGTAAATGTGCAGCCCAGTTACTATTGTGATTCTTAATATTCAAGATTAGTAATATTATATCAAATAAAAAAAAGGCAGTTGACTAAAATCTTCCATATCACAAATGTGATATGCACATTATTTGAAAGTGGTAAGGAAAGTTCCACAATTAAATATCAATTTTCATTAAATGTTTAATAAAAGACAAAAATGCTTAGTTCCTTGAGTTTTATTCCAATTGTTCTTTGTAAAGAAAAGCCAGTGGTCAAGTGATATTAGACACATGCCTCATGCAACAAATAAAAAGGAAAAGTTAGCTATACACTGTCCACCTGTAGGCCTATGTCTCCTCTGTCTGTGCAGACTCTTCTGTAGGCCTTTCTGTAGATGTGGAATCCTGCTACTTATATTGCAGCCATAAAGCATACAAGTGTAAATTAAGTAAAGTTCTTTATGCACTTGCAGGTAGGCTAGTTCCTCCATATGACAGTTATCTGAGAGGGTTTATTCACTGTCCAGTGCAATGGAAACAAATGGACATTACAAAGTCTTATACTTTCTTTCCTTTGGAAAGTTAGAAAATGTCCACTTACTGCACATATTTCAGCTCCACTTTCTTGGGAACAGATACAAGTGTTGGTGTATTGTGTAAAAGTGCACAAAAGAGGAAAACACAATGTCATTACAATGAACTACACTGGGGAAAAATGTGATCAATAACTCATGGCAAAATATTTTTACATTAACATAAGTTTATCAGTTTTCACTTTCACAAGTCAAAGCAATTCATCATTACTCAAGATTTAACAGTTGAAATGACTATACAGCCTTAATTTAATGCAGCAAAAATTATTTTACAGTGTAGGCTACTAAGATCTTTTCTTTTCTTTTTTCTCAGCCTTTTTCTTGGTTGCTTTTATAAACAGACAACCATTTATTTAACAGTGCCTTCTATAAAAGAGACTATAATATAACTAAAAATTACCATTATGTAGAATAATTTTGTACTGCACTTTTATTTGTTCCCATGTTCTAGTGTGGTGACTCTGACATTACAATGAACAAAGTAATTATGCAATTATTAAAATACAAAAATATAGGCTAATAAGTGATAAAAACATCTAACATGGCCACTTCTAACGGATTTAAATTGTCTGCCTCTCTTTGCCAGCCCTCTCTCCTGGCTTTTGCAGACTTTGAGGTGTTCTCTGGCGTTTTGATTAAACATTAAAATTCCGAATAAACTTCGACTATTAGTTCTTGCTCTGCTGAGGAGAAAAACTGAGCGCGCTCTTTGGCCATGCTGAGCAGCCAATAGCAGCGTTGCTGATCAATGTTTCCACTATCGATACATATCCCCTTTTAACCAGCGCATGAACGCGCAATTATCTCAGATAACTCAATCCAGCGATACTAATCATATCCGGCAAGTGTGTTCGAAGAACCGAGTTAGCCAGATCATGATCAGCACGATGATATCATCTTGGATGTGTCATTTGATCTCGGATGTAATAAGCAACGTACGAAGAACGAGCCCCAGGCCTGATTGTATTTTGTTGTTGTTGTTCTATCAATTGTGTGTTTACAAACTGGTACCAATACAAAATATTTTCTTTATTTCACAAGTGGTAATTGCTGTCTCAAATCCTCCTTACGAACTTAGACGTAACTTTATTGTAATGCTACTGTGCCCATTCAACCAGATCAGTTCATTTACAACACTAGAGTGATACAACGGGTTACAGAAGGATATGCTAAACATGTTGCATGAGGTGCAAGTAACAATAAGAGGAGAAGATGACATGACTTACCGTGTTTGTTGACCGATCCTACTCACCTAAATTGTTTGATGGACTCTAGGGCTGCACGATAAATCGCATGAGATTGTTATGCGCATCTCGCCAGTAAAGCCGGTTCCTTGATTAGTAGTAAATCGCCATCACCTGCTTTCAGATGGAGCGGCATTTACTATAGCCGTAGTTAACTGACAAGCTGAGCCATATCGCATTAATTATCGCTGGCGATACGTCCGTGATATTAATGCGATATGGCTCAGCTTGTCAGTTAACTACGGCTCTTTGTAGTAAATGCCGCTCCATCTGAAAGCAGGTGATGGCGATTTACTACTAATCAAGGAACCGGCTTTACTGGCGAGATGCGCATAACAATCTCATGCGATTTATCGTGCAGCCCTAATGGACTCATAAAAGGCACGACCGCACACGAGAAAAATAAATATATAAAGAGAGCGCGGATGGCACACTAACAGGCTAGCGAAGTGCTAGCAATAATGATTTAGATTGAAGTTAGCGATGTCAGGTTAATGTGTGATGTTGAGTAAGTTATATTTAGCAGTATAAACAACAAGGAATGATAGTAAATAATTATTCAAAACAGAAAGAAATACGAAGCTTTCAGATGCAAACCAACACAACAGCAGCAGAAGCAACGAGGCAGCAGGAGCAATCGATCAGCGAACCCAATCACAGCTTCATTTCATAACCTAAATAACATACGAGTGCTTATGTCCAAATGTTAGGAGTGAAACTACTTCAGATCTTTTTCTTTTTGTCCTGCAGCTGTGAATCTGTGTGAATCAGTGAAAGACGATGGCGTCTGTTGAAGATCTGCTTCTGAACTCACTGATGGACCTGAAAGAAGATGAACAGAAGAAGTTTCACTGGCACTTACAGAAGGATCATGAGTGTATAAAAAAGTCTGAAATGGAGAAAGCAGATATCTTAGACACAGTGGATAAGATGGTAGCATGTTTTGGGCCAGAAGAAGCTGTGAAGATCACAGTGAAGATCCTGAGGAAGATGAACCAGAATAATCTGGCTGAGCAGCTGGAGAACAAACACAAGCAAGGTAAGGTTTAATTCACTGTGACTGTAATGTAGGTGACAGGCAACATGAAGACATCTGTCGCTGTTGGAGCTCATTCAAAAGAGATATGTGTACTTCCTGTACATGGAAACAAGAAAGTATAAAAGCAAGCAACAATTACAGGGCCAAGAACAGCAACAGATGTTATACAAGTACATTTAATAGAACAGTGTCTGATTTTACAAAATGGTTAAATGGTTTACAATGGTCTAAAAACCTTAATTAAAACTTCTGCAAGCAACTAGTACATTGCCGTAAAATTGCGGGTGTGTATTTGCTGCCTTTTACCGCTAAGAGGCGCTACAATCACAGACTTTGAAAAGTGTCCGTTTATTCTCTCTATTGCCTAATCAGCCACGGCTTGTTGAGAACTAGTAGCAGAACTGGTAGTTAAACGAATTCATAATCCCCAATACTGAAATTACAGTACTAATTTAGAATGAAACAAATGTAGGCTTCTATTATTGCAGCAAATTTAAGCAAAGTAGGCTAAACATTAACATTGTGTGCCCAGATTTTCTATAGCTAGAAAGGCTATGCATGTCAAGTTTATGCGTCTTATACTTAGTGTTATTTTAATTTGTTAGTAGGCCTAGATTTATGAACTGGAACATTACAGTGAAATAAATTAAAATAAATTATCGTACAATTAAAACATTGTCAGAACTTGCTAACCGATGTTAGTCGGCAGCATTTGTGTTTTAGGATTAATGAAGAATTAAATAGACTTATAGTAGGTTGTTATGATTGTTATTATTTTCTTTAATAAATAATGAAAACATTTCAACATAAACATTGCAATAGAAAAATGTCACATCAGTGAGGCTTTGCGTAGCCTCAGCATAAAGCGTTTAACTCAACGCTTTAAACGTGTCTCTCGGTGCTTCAAACGAACTGACTTGATAAAACTGTATATTTCGCTGCGTGTCATCCACACCAATTACACCAAAAATAACTGTAACAAATTATATAGCCTTTGTTGCTTCAAAGAAAAAGAATGCCTTTTTTAATTCACTTTACAATAAAACATGGTTGATCGTGAATTAAAGAGCTCTGCATCTGCTGCTCACTCGCATTCATCTCTAGTTGGCATGAGCGCGTTTCGTCAACAGTTCATGTTAGTAGTTATTATGATGTTATTCAGCTTGTGTCAAAATTATTCAACTTCCGACGGGTCATGGAATTTCTGGAATGTCATGGAATTTTAAAAGGTCTATTCCAGACATTGAAAGTCAGGGAATTTTATATATTTTTTGTCCAAGTCATGGAATATCAGGGAATTTAGTTTGTTGCTTTAAAGGTGCCATGTGTAAAAATTGAGGTAAAAATATCCAAAAAATGAGCTACACGCATCAAAAGAATGAGAAGAAATAAGGGCGATGATGTCATTAAAAAAATGACAAGTTATAGTGCTGCAGAGATATCAACCTGAATTAGCATTAGCATTACTAGCCACGGCCCGACAGGTGTTGTAATACCAGTTTCGGCCATGGGAGGCGGTATGCGAGCAACATAACCACCACCAGCCCAACTGCAATACACGAATAACTCGCACGGCTTGTGGACGTACTTGAACCTGATGTCAATCGTGTGGAAAATACAGCCCACTACTACATTTCAGTTCAGGGAAGAGAGCGGAAGAATGGCTGAAGCCCTTGGCAAGAGACCCTTACCACCACCACACCCACCCGCTGCAGGGATAAAACGCGCTCGGAATCGCAAATAAAATCTGATAAAAAAAGGAACAGAACCAGAGTAAACATTGGCACTGCTTTCCATCGCTGGAGACAACTAATAGACATGAAAGAAATGAGGTTCGACTCCAAACTTGCAACATTTCTGTTTATTATAACAACCTATATTATGTTTATTAAATGGCTTTCCTGAGGTAAATCTGACATAATTGTTCTCCAGCTGTGTTATTGACCTCTTCACGCTGATAAAAAACACTGATTGGTAGATATTATGTATGAGGAATACATTTCGGTAAGTTGTAGCCTACTGTATCTTTCAACAGTGTTCGTGTTTTTTACTATTAGCTAGTAGAGATGATCGGTTCACGTGCGCTAGGGATCTGTCACGTAACATTTACAAGCGCCAAAACGGTATTCATTGTTTGAATTGCGTAATAAAATTGACAGAATCTGAGAGCTGAGATTTTTTTTATATCATAACTAACCTGCTCTGTCTAGTCTGTCGGTATCCGTGTCCTCTTTGCTTCGCGATTTTTCTGTGCGTGAGAAAATTGATGTGTGTCGTGAGAGCGTGTGAAAAGTGTCAATTGCGTGTGTCTCACGGTGAATGCGTGATAGTTGGCAGCTCTGGTTACGTTGGTCAACATCAGCGAATGCTGTCTGTCAAATTAATGTAATTCAAACTAACGATAAAAATGTAATATGAACAAAACGAATATGAACATATTCACTGGTAAAGGTGAAGGGGAGTAGCTTGAAGATGTCATATTCATAGAGTAGACACACTTTCTGGAGGTATACTGCCCCCATCTGGTATGGAATGTGGAGTATGAATTGATTTTTTTTCTCACATGGCACCTTTAAATTTTTGTTTCCATTTATCAAAATGTAATTTTTCTATACAGATTTTTTTATCGCACTGTTTCACACATCTTTCTACGGAGCCCCTGAGGGGACCTTTGCAAAAAAATAATAATACGGACTTTCACGTGCGCACGAGAAACTTTTGCGTGCTCACGAGAAAGTTTTGCGTGCGCATGCGTTACAATTTCCGGTTTGGTTATAGTGTCATTACTACAAATGTGGGAAAAGGGATGAGATGAGAGTGTGCTTGGAGCATGCCTCCAGAGATTTGTCTTATTATAGGGAGGTTGTTTGTGGACTGTGCTTTACTGTTAGAAAAAATGCATGAATATCACATAGATGAATATCAGGTCCCACATCATGGATTACATAATCAGAGAGTAGCCTATTTCTTTTCCAAGCAATCTTCAGATGTATTTCTCATGTATGTGAGGCATACACAGAGTTTCGGTTAATTTATGATGAGATGCGCTCCAGATCACGTTCAATGCAAGTGACCGCGGCGCCCCTCCATGATTATATTGTCTGCTATATATTTACTTTTCATTTATTAAATACAGGCAATTGGTTGATGACATTTTTTTTTAAATTAAGATACAATTTATACAAACGAAATTCACTTTAAAGAAAGGCTTTCTACAAAACAAAACAGCTCGGTGATCCACAAAACAGCAGCCTGTTTTGCCGTTCATTATAGGTCATGGAAATTCATCTTTTTAGTCAGTGAAAGTAAGGGAAAAGTCAGGGAATTTGACATTTGGTTTAGAGTGGGAACCCTGTGTCTTGCATACTACTGTATGCCCAGCCCTAATGGGCTTATAAGACACCAATACCACCAACAAAAAAACAGTTGTCAGACAGTAGGCACAACATAGATAAACTTATTTAAATAAACAAGTCTGCCGCCGCATCCAGGCTTTACAAACAAAAGTAGCCAATTTAAACACATTAAAATTAAACAACCATTTCATCTTGTCGTCATCACTATACCAGAACATTTCAGGCTTTTTAAGGGTGCATGATTGGCAATAATGTAGCGTGTACACAATACACACACACTTTGCTTATCTCATCTACACACAGACGCAGCAGTTTTCATTTTTGCAAACCATACATTATTACAAGGAAAAATATTCCACACGAGGGAAATCATTGTTGTGTCCATGAAGATATGAAAAATAGGCATAAATCTAGCTTACACATTTACCCAAATTATCATACGCCTGTTTAAGCGAAGCTAATTTGGGTGTGTTTCTCCATCCCCAATGTCACTTCTCTGTGTTTTACGGCCCTGACGAGAACGTCGGTCTCCTCGGCTGTGAACCGCTCCTGGCGCGCGTCTGGCAAATCCGCCGTTATAATAGCAATCCGCCATGGAACAAGCGCGCCTGCTCTTAAAGGGAGTGTGAGATGACGCTCTGATTGGTTTATTTAACGTTACGCCCCAAACCACACCTATGAATAATGAAGCTACTTCAGACCAACACATTTTAGATTTGCGTCGGGCGCAAGAATAATTTATTCCGCCAGTATAATAGCCTAAAAGTCTTCTAGAAGATCAATAGAAAATACAATTTTGATAAAACTTTAAAGATTTGATTTAAACAGTCTTTTAATTTAAAAATATCTAATTTAAACTTTTAAGATTATGCTTTTAAATGAACTTAGTGTGAACAAACCTCTGGAGCGCAGACTAGCTTTACTGTGACATTATCCCCAGAGGCTCATCTGGTCTGTAACGTCTTCGTCTCTGTGAGCGTCTGAAGCTTCAGTTCACACTGTGGTTTATCACTGGAGGATCTGGGGGTGTCTTGTTTATGACAACTTACACTATTTGGATTATTTTTATTTTTTTATCATTGCATAAAGAACTACTTCTTCAGCGCTCTGAAAATGTAAGGTGTTTTTATATTTATATGTATTTATTTATTTTTAACCAACTTATTTTTATAACTAAAACTGTTTAAATCAGTTTTTGTAACATTTGTTATTATTCAGTGAGTTATATACTTTATTTATAATCATTTAATTTAAAATAGAGAAGTTCCTTTTATAGAACCCGTGTGTGTGTGTGTGTGTGTGTGTGTGTGTGTGTGTGTGTGTTGCGAGAGAGAGAGAGAGAGAGAGAGAGAGAGAGAGAGAGAGAGAGAGAGAGAGAATTCACTCCATTTGCAAATTTGCTTTGTTTTGCAAATATATTGAAGCAGTTTACAACCGCAGGGCATCCAAAGAATACAGAGTGTGTGTCATTAGAAAACTGATGTGGGGAGCGCAGTGTTTCCCCATGGGAGTGTGTTCTGTGCGGTGATCTCACACCTGTGTCTCTGTCTCTCTCTATCTCTCTAAGAAACTCTCAGGAGATTTTCAGCTTTAAACTTACTGCATTTTGTAAACCACATCCCTGAACACATTTCCAATGCTAAGCTCTTTATCTCGCTGAACATGCAAGCTGTTTTATTTATTCATAATAGCCATAAATAACTGTTTAAATTGTTTCACTAAACCTAGCAAGATATTTATTTTTATATTGAGTGATATATTAATTTCATTTATACACTTTTAAAAGAATAGATTGTTTTTCAACTTTAGTTAGTGTGAAGTCTTATGAAATGTGTGTGTGTGTGTGTGTGTGTGTGTGTGTGTGTGTGTGTGTGTGTGTGTGTGTGTGTGTGTGTGTGTGTGTGTGTGTGTGTGTGTGTGTGTGTGTGTGTGTGTGTGTGTGTGTGTGTGACTTCAGTCACCCTCTTTTACATGAAGCCTTCCACTCCTCACATTCACTCTCTCCTCTTCTCATTTTCATCTCTTCTTGTCTCATATATTTTCTTCTCATTTAGTCTTTTCTAATTGAATCCTTTCTTGTTTCATTTCTTCTGATTTTGTCTTGTTTGTTAGCTTATCTTTTATTTTCCCTCATTTGTCTCGCTTCTTCTCTTCCTTCTCTTCTTACTCATGTAGTCTCTTCATTTTTTTTTATTTTTTCAGCAGCCCTTTATTTTACAGTTTCCTTGTTACACATTACATGTAGTTACTATAGCAATAACTATAGATTATGCATAATTACAATAATTACTGTGTGTGTGTGTGTGTGTGTGTGTGTGTGTGTGTGTGTGTGTGTGTGTGTGTGTGATTCAATAGTCTAAATCTTCTAAATTGATCAAACGGACATATTAGCCCCTAGAGCATACCGTGAGACATAAATCAACAGAGGTATCCCAATTATCCACCGGTCATAAAAAGGGCATAAATGGTCCCAGAGGAGCCCAGGGTCAAAGGTGCAAGGTCGTAGGTGGGCACGACGTGTTTGAGCCGTGTGGGGGGACATAAATCAACAGAGGTATCCCAATTATCCACCGGTCATAAAAGGGCATAAATGGTCCCAGAGGATCCCAGGGTCAAAGGTGCAAGGTCGTAGGTGGGCACGACGTGTTTGGGCCGTGTGGGGGGACATAAATCATTTTTGACACATGCTATATTATAATCACTACTAGCAGTGTTGATGTGTACTCACTGGAAACACCATCACAGGCCCAGTGATCATCAACTACAGCTTACACACTGCAGGACATGGTAATATAGTAGATATATATAATAATGACTATAATACTATTCATATAATGAAAATATAATATAACAAATTGACACTAAAATACATTAAAAAGACACAATAGCTGTGCTTTCTGAGACAGACTGCTTATGAACAATCATGTATGAAATAATGTTCAGTAGTTGTGAATCCTATTCTTAAGGAAGTTTAGTGTGTCGCCATATTGTTCAGCAATGCTTTAAGGTACTTGTCACTTTATTCTTCTGTGTAATTCTGTCTATTGTCTCTTTCCTTTGTATAAATTTACTCATTTTCTCTTTCCTCACAGAGCCACAAAACACCTTAGTGACGGAGACACCAGAGAAACAGTTAGAAGGTGCAACCATCATTTCTTCTTATAGACGTCTTAAACGATTTAGACATGTTGGATGTGTTTTGAATTCAGAGAAATGTCATGTAGCTTTTCAGTTACAAAACAATTTTTGATAAAGTTGTGGGGCACATCTGCATGTGAATGATTGTTTGTGTGTGTCTGTACTGTGTGTGTGTGTCTGTACTGTGTGTGTGTGTGTGTGTGTGTGTGTGTGTGTGTGTGTGTGTTATTAAATGTTAGTACATGGTAAAGGCGCCTAATAAAAAGTGTGGCCTAAAAATAATTTTAATTTAATTTGCTTACATTATTTTTAATACAGAGAATTTGCAGAAGTTTTTGGAAAACCACAAAGCCAACATGCAGAAGAAAGCAGAATGTATATTTGAGGGCAAAAAGGAAAATGAAGCAGATCTCAAAGCTGTTTACACAGAACTGTTCATCACAGAGGGAGATATGGCAGATGTCAATCAGGAACATGAGGTTCTGAAGATGGATGATGCTTTCAAGAACAAACGAACACAGGACAAACCCATCAAATGCAATGATATATTTACTGAATTGAAGAAAAATGAGAAGATTGTGCTGACAAAGGGCATCGCTGGCGTTGGGAAAACTGTCTCTGTGCACAAGTTCATCCTGGACTGGGCAGAAGGAAAAGCCAATCAGAATATAGACTGTATGTTCCTGCTTCAGTTCAGAGAGATTAACTTGATGGAAAATGAAGAGTTTAGTCTCCATGAGCTTCTGCTGGAGTTTTATCCTGAACTGGAGGACCTGAAGGACCTGGAGAAATCAAAGTTATATAAGGAACGCAAGCTAGCATTTATATTTGATGGACTTGACGAGAGTCAGTTGCCTTTGGATTTTAAAAATAGATCATTAAACAATGTTAAGAAAGAATCATCTGTAGACGTGCTGTTTACAAGTCTGGTCAAAGGGACTCTGCTTCCGTCAGCTCTCGTCTGGGTGACCTCACGACCAGCAGCAGCCAATCAGATCCCTCCTCAGCATGTGGGTTTGTTCACAGAGGTGCGAGGATTCACTGACCAGCAGAAGGAGGAATACTTCAGAAAGAGAATCACAGATGAGACTGCGGCCTCCAGAATCATCTCACACATTAAGACATCTCGTAGTCTCTACATCATGTGCCACATTCCCGTGTTCTGCTGGATCACGGCCACAGTCCTTCAGGATATCCTCATCAAGAACAATGCAGAGAACATCAGCACAACACTCACTGAAATGTACATTCACTTCCTGCTGATACAGATGAACATGAAGAGCCAGAAGTACGATGAAAAAGAAGAGAGAGATTGTGAAACACTCTTACAATCAAATAGAGAAATGATATTAAAGTTGGCCAAGCTAGCGTTTGAACAGCTGAAGAAGGAAAGCGTTGTGTTCTATGAGAAAGATCTGAAATCATGTGGTATTGATGTGAGTAAAAAGACAGAGTTCACAGGAATGATCGCTGAGATCTTTAAGAAGAAAGTCGGACTTCGTGAGTCAAAGATCTTCTGCTTTGTGCATCTGAGTGTTCAAGAGTTTCTTGCTGCAGTGCATGTGTTCCTCTGTTACCTGAACAAGAACATGCAGGAGCTTCAGTTTTTCTTTGATGAGCCCAAACGAGATATCACATTACATGAGCTACTGCAGAAGGCTGTTGGTAAAGCCATGGAGAGTAAGAGAGGACATCTGAACCTCTTCCTGCGGTTTCTGATGGGCATTTCACTGGAATCCAGTCAGGAACTGCTCAAAGGCCTGCTCACAGACACTGAAGACACCACAGACACTGAAGACACCACAGACACTGAAGACACCACAGACACTGAAGACACCACAGAGAGCATCAGACAAACAACTGAATACATTAAACAAAGACTACAGCGGAACATCTCAGATGAAGCTTCAGTCAACCTGTTTTACTGCTTACTTGAGCTCAAAGATAATTCACTATGAGGAAATCCAGAGATACCTCGGTCCAGATGATCATCCAGGAAGGGAACTCTCCTCTTCGATGTGCACAGTGCTGGCCCACACACTGCTGACGTCAGAGAAGGTGCTGGACGAGCTCAACCCAAAGAGGTTCACTTCATCACAAGCAGGCTACAAGAGTCTCGTTCCAGCTGTGAGATGCTGCAGAAAAGCCCTGTGAGTATTTACACAATTTCACAACAATTAAAAGTTAACATACAGTTGGAAATATCTTGTTGTTCACACTGTCAACTCCACATACTCAGGTTTTACGTTCACATTCGCTGATTCACTGTGTTCAAAAGTGTGTATGAAAAGGTGTCTCATAACTATGGCTTGCAGACTCTTTCCCCTGTGTGAACTGTAGTATGAATGAACCAGGTGTGTTTCCTCTAAACAGACGAGGTAGACAGTGCCCCCTAAATAAATATCATGAAAAAATAATCAACAGCAAAAAAATCATTCCCATAATTTATAAACGCAACATTTACTTTCTAAATCTTAGCCTCTTGTTTAGTGTTCAAACACATTATCATCTTCCCTCTTTTTCATATGAATAAAGGTCAAAATGACATTTAAATTACTGTGAATTTTTTTTGTTTGGCTGTTATGTGTTATATATTGTTTACATTGAGAAATTGTAAAGGTTCAGGAGGCCTATGTGAGATATAGCTGGTGGTTAAAATTTAAAATACAACAAATGTCATGACCAAATTATACTCAAAATAATCAAGCAATGCGTTAAAACCATGTCACTGGGACATTTTAAAATGCTCTACGTGGCATTATGTACTAATTAAAACAACAACCAGGGAAAACTATTATCTTGCACATTTTCTTGTGATCAACACCAGCTACTCCTAAGACGACGACACCGTATTTTTATGCTGTTTTCTTCCGCATGGAAAGCTGTTATAAAGAAAATGCTTAATGTGTCTGCATCTGCATGTCTGTAAATAGTAT
Source organism: Leuciscus leuciscus (assembly GCF_965113295.1). Classification (NCBI taxonomy): domain Eukaryota; kingdom Metazoa; phylum Chordata; class Actinopteri; order Cypriniformes; family Leuciscidae; genus Leuciscus; species Leuciscus leuciscus. The sequence goes on from NC_138728.1 coordinate 54,498,500, forward strand.
AATTTATTAACAAGGTGTATGTTAAATCTTTAAAATCTTTAAATTTAAATTAATTACATTGTAATTAATTAAGCCACGTTAAGCATAGTCTTTAACTAGCCGAACAGAGGGCCCGTCACGCCTCTCTTCATCAGTTTGCACTGGCTATCAACAGCTGCTCACATTAAATTCAAGACACTGATGTTTGCCTACAGAACAACCCCTGGCTCTGCACCCCTATACCTAAACTCAATACTTCAGACTTATGCGCCCTCCAGAAGCTTTCACAGACCTTTACCTGGACTGTTCCAAGCTGGTGGAATGACCTGCCCAACTCAAGCTGAATCTGGAGTCATTTTCAAGAAAAGATGTATCTTGTTCATCAACACTTGACCCATTAATACTAGCACTTAATTACTTTATTCTATGCTTTTCTATTCTATTGTTTCTCTTAAAAAAAAAAAAAAAAAAAAACACTTGCACTTTGCTAGACTAACTGGGACACAGCACTTACAAACTGTTGCTCTCTTGTTGGTTCGATTGCTTTTATTGTTCTCATTTAGAAGATGCTCTGGATAAATGCGTCTGCTAAATGATTAAATGTTAATGTTAATGTGAAACTTGCTCGCCTTAACCAATGACAAGACACATGGCAGGATCACATGACAAACAGGGAATCACATGACAAGACACAGAAACATGACAATGACAAAACGTGACACTTTCTCAAGTCCTCTGATCATTTTCTTACCAAGGGTCACTTTGTGGCTCTAATTGACTGTTTTTAAGGGAATAGTCAGAGGAAAATCCTCTGAGGAATCTCAGAATTTGTTGGATCATCCTCAGACATGAAATATAACTTCTTTAGACTGGCTTTGGGCAAATTGTATTTCTAGGTGACGCTGGTGTATTTATCATTGTTTTATTTTATAAGAAAAGGTTTTTATCCATTTTATCATACTTCAGCTATTGTAATCTTTTTTAAAACACAAAATTCCATTGGTTCACTCCAAGCAGAATCAGGAACGTTTCTGTTCTTGCGTTCCTTCAGTATTATTTTTTTTTAAACTTTTTTAAATGTAGCCTAGTTTATAATAATAATATTAATAATATTTAGGCTATAATATAATATCTCTCTTTTCTTATGTAACACCATGTCAGCTCCTATGGATATATAGCCTATTCAGGTTTATTTATTTAAAATAAAACCAGACTTAATAAGATGCAAAATAAATTAATTTAAAGTGAAAAAAGCCAACATTTCTCATTGGGCTATAAACTTTGTACTTCACTGGCATTATTGACGTAAAATATAATCTTTCCCATATAACAGCAGTGAGGCGGTGGTCATTCTAAACGTCAGAAATACAGACTATTCAAATTGAGCAGTGTAACGTCTTATATGTTTGGTTGACTGTATTTTATTTTAATAATGAACACGCTGCGATATCAAGGTAGCAATTCAAGAACTTTTGCTGTGTGCATGTGAGGCGGCGGCGCGACCACTATTTATTTTTCCTTCTAAGAGAGTAAACTCTTACTCTGTAATTTATGGTCTTGCATATGATATGGTCATACATACATAACTTTGTCTCTGTTTCCTTCGGAGCGTGACACACTGAACTGAAACTCAGCACGTTTTCTTTTGTTTTTTAATCTGTAATATTTAAGATAATGAGGCCTATATTTCAGCTTTTTTTTGAAGAAGAAGAAGAATCTGTCTAATATTTATTTTCCCAGCAAAACTAAATAAATAGAAATAAAAAGGTTTTAGTTTAACTCAATGAACACAAAAATATGATAAAATGGTCATGTCAATAAAGCTTTTATTTTATTGTTATCAAATTATATCAGACATCTCAAGTCTCCCGGGAGTTCCGGGAGTCTCCCGCATATTGATAGCGGCTCCCTGATGCCCGCAAATCAGTTAAAATCTCCCAGAAGCAAGAGTGCACAAGGTTAGCACGGCAGAGAGAGGGAGCGAGAGACCTTGCATGTGTGTGCTAGAGTGCGTGTGTGCCTCGGGATTTTATCTCTACTGTCGAACCGAATTAGTCAGCCCCTAATGATTATGGGCCGAATTGGCGGAATGGCTTCTCCGTATGACGCAGCACAACCCGGTCCTTTTTCATTCTGTTTCAAGCCGTGAATATTTGGATCACCTCTCAACAGATTTAAATGTAAATGTAACAGATGAAAAACTAAGATATTATAACAAATATAGTATTTGATATCATTTGATATTGTAATAATGATTATTAATGTTGATTAATAGATAGCCTACATAAACAATATTGTGTTTGGAGAAACTGCACGTCATATTCTATGGTTGACAGCCTACTGTATAGGCCTATTTTAATGTGATTTTCCCACAGTGACAACAGTATTTGCAGTTAGTTTATCAGACACTGATAATTATGTTAATTCTATTTTTAAAATGCAACATACTGTAATAATCTATAAGCATAATTAACAATCGGTCAAAGACGAATAATTGCAAATTGCAATTTGGTCTGGCCTGTAGATACAGTAGGCTATGTTGTTCCATGCGCCATCTGGTGGATATTCTGTGAATACATTTATTTAAATTAAAAAAAATGTGCTGACAGGATTCAGCAGCATTGGCATGAATGATATTGTGGGAAAAAAGTGTGCATTATTAATGGCCACATCTGTAAGTGACGTGTTTTGAGGACACTCGCAGAGACAGGAATTTTGACATATTTTTGCCTGTGTCCATTCAAGCACAAATAGACGTGAATTCATGTATTTCCAGTGCTGGGCTTAGACTTCTGGGGGTCCTAAGCAAAACCTTGTCAGAGGGCCCTGTCAGTGCATCCTTAAAAACAATAAAACCTCTTAATCTGTTCGTTCAGTTTCATTCAGTATGCAGGGCTTGGCATTAACTTTTTTGCTCACCAGCCACTGTGGCTAGTGCTTTTCCAAAGTTATGTCTTTATGTGTGTAAACTTTGGGTATTCATCCAGAGCAAATGAAACGAGTGAGTGAAGGGAGGCGGGTTTGTGTGTCAACTTACTGTCGAAGAGATTAGAGAGCGAGACGGCGCAGCTGGTCTTGTGTATCCTGCGGAAGAGTTTCAGATATTTCAGTATCGATGCGTATCGAAAAATCTATATTTTTGACAACCCTAGATTGCATTTAGTTTTTTTTTTTAGATGCCTCTTTAAAAGACTACAATTGAAAAATGTAGGCTATAATATATAAGATTCAACCCCCCCAAAGAAGCAAGTCCGAGTGACTGCTGACATCCACGTTATGTGTATGACAGTCACGTTACATGATTTGACTGATTTGGATGTTACGTAGGAAGGGCGACAGCGCACTGCTTCAAAGGAAATGGTGTTTTCATAATCGAAGTTCGAAGACAAAATCAAAGATGAAAATTCTATTAATAGTGGAGCCCTAGTGTTACGTCCCAGGGTCTTTAATATAATCTGTTGTGAGAAAATGCTTGTGTTGTGCTCTGTTTCTCTCCCTCACTCTCTCTCACTCAGGCATGCTCACAACGAGTTGCAGCTGATTGTAATTAACCTGAGTCAAGTCAAGTCAAGTCATCTTCATTTATATAGCGCTTTTAACAATGTAGATAGCTTCAAAGCAGCTTTACAGAGATAAGCGTATAATTTAAGGTAACAGAGATTGTTTTGGCTTTATAGCAGAGTTAAGTTATTTCCATCTAAAGTTAGTTTTGATTGATTTGCTTCCGTCGCAACGATCATTTGTTATTAAATTAGGGGCCGCTAAGACGACACCATTCCCTCTACACAGACTTTAAACGCGAGCCTGTGAGAAACGCTGATGGCGTTCAGATGCGCATTTAGGATGGGTTCTATAGTTATGTGCGTTTGAATATACGCAGGTTTGGAATTCCCTACAAGCCAAGCCTAAACAAAGTACTTGTCTTTCCTTATAAATTTTGATAAAGATTTTTTTTTTATTTTGTTGCTTTGGGGTAGGAACGCGAAACGGATTTTCCCGACAACGCCTTATCTGTATAGTGGTAGAGGGATCCTCCATAGGGAGAGACTAGTTGGCATTTCAGCACTGCGTTGTCATCGGTCCAGGCGAAGGTCCTTCGTCAGATCTGCATACGACCCGGATCCGGCAGGCTACCTCGGGATAAACACAGACACTAAAATTAGCGTAGATGCCATTCTTCTCATGATGTAACGAGTACATCAGGATTTTTGGGAAGTGTTCCCGGTTCCGGCTGACCTAATCTATGCAGCCTAACATTAAATTATAGAAGTCTATAATGTATTATGTGAAAGCTAGGTCAAAGAGATGTGTCTTTAATCTGGCTTTGAACTTACAGAGTGTGTCTGCTTCCCGGACAATGGTAGGAAGACTGTTCCAGAGTTTTGGTGCTAAATAGGAAAAGGATCTACCGCCAGCAGTCGATTTTGATATTCTAGATATTAGTAACTGGCCGGAATTTTGAGATCGCAATAGACGTGACGGACTATAATGCGTTAAGAGCTCACTCAAGTACTGCGGAGCTAAACCATTCAGTGCTTTGTGAGTAATCAGCAATATTTTAAAATTTATGCAATGTTTAATAGGGAGCCAATGCAGTTTTGACAGAACTGGGCTAATATGGTCATACTTCCTGGTTCTGGTAAGAACTCGAGCTGCTGCGTTTTGGACCAGCTGTAGTTTGTTTATTAAGCGTGCAGGGCAACCACCCAGTAGAGCATTACAATAATCTAGCCTTGAGGTCATGAACGCATGAACTAATTGTTCCGCATTTGTCAATGAGAGCATATGGCGTAATTTAGATATATTTTTAAGATGGAAAAATGCAGTTTTACAGATACTAGACACGTGACTTTCAAATGAAAGATTGGTATCAAAGAGCACACCCAGGTTCCTAACCGACGACGAAGACTTAACAGAGCAGCCATCGAGTGTTAGACAGTATTCTAGGTTATTACGTGAGGAAGTTTTTTGTCCAATAATTAGAAACTCTGTTTTTTCAGAATTTAGAAGTAGGAAATTACGAGTCATCCAAATTTTTTTTATTTTATTTTTTTATATCCGCTATGCATTCCGTTAATTTTGTGAATTGATAAGTTTCGTTAGGTTTTGAAGAAATATAGAGCTGAGTATCGTCAGCATAACAGTGAAAGCTAATTCCATGTTTCCTAATGATATCTCCTAATGGTAGCATGTACAGAGTGAACAGCAGCGGTCCTAGTACTGAGCCTTGTGGTACGCCATACTGAACTTGTGATCGATGAGACATCTCATCATTTACTGCTACAAACTGATAACGGTCAGATAAGTATGATTTAAACCATGCTAGTGCATTTCCCGTAATGCCAACATAATGTTCGAGTCTATTTAAAAAAACGTTGTGGTCAATGGTGTCAAATGCAGCACTAAGATCGAGTAACACTAATAGAGAGATACAACCACGATCGGATGATAAGAGCAGATCATTTGTGACTCTAACGAGAGCCGTCTCGGTACTATGGTACGGTCTAAATCCTGACTGGAAATCCTTGCAGATATCATTTCTTTCTAGAAAGGAACACAGTTGTGAGGATACTGCCTTTTCTAATATCTTTGACAGAAAAGGTAGATTCGAGATCGGCCTGTAATTGACTAATTCTGTAGGATCAAGTTGCGTTTTTTTAACAAGCGGTTTAATCATAGCCATCTTAAAGTTTTTTGGTACGTATCCTAGAGACAAAGATGAATTAATGATATTAAGAAGAGGATCTAGGACCTCTGGAAGCATCTCTTTCAGTAGCTTAGTTGGTATAGGGTCTAACATACATGTTGTAGATTTAGATGGTTTAACGAGTATAGTAAATTCTTCCTCTCCTATAGCAACGAATGAAAATTCGAAAACGAAATTTTTCCTCAGGGAGACTACAATGCACTCCCTGATGCGATACTGTAGTAGACGGTTGCATAGTTATAATTTTGTCCTTGATATTATCAATCTTATAAGTGAAGAAATTCATAAAATCATTACTGCTGTGTTGCTTGGAAACTTCGGTGCTTGAAGCTTTATTTTTCGTTAGTTTAGCCACCGTTTCAAATAAATACCTAGGATTATGTTTATTTTCTTCTAATAGGGTTGAAAAATAAGCAGATCTAGCAGCTTTTAAAGCCTCTCTGTAAGCAATCGAGCTCTCCTTCCATGAAATGCGAAATACCTCTAGTTTTGTTTTCTTCCAGTTGCGCTCCATTTTTCTGGCTGCTCTCTTAAGGGCCCGAGTGTGCTCGTTGTACCACGGCGTTGGACTATTTTCTTTAATCTTCTTTAAGCGCAACGGAGCAACTGTGTCTAAAGTGCTGGAAAAGAGAGAGTTAAAAGTTTCTGTTGCAATATCAAGTTCTTCTAAGCTATCTGGGATGCTGAGATGATGAAACTGATCAGGAAGATTATTAATAAAGCTTTAGTAGCAGAAGTGATAGGTCTAACATATTTGAAACACGGAGTCGGCTTTGCAGCCTTGGCTAAATGCAAATTACACGAGACTAGATAATGATCTGAGATGTCATCACTCTGCTGCAGAATTTCAACAGCATCAACATCTATTCCGTGTGATAATATTAGATCTAGAGTATGATTACGACGATGAGTAGGTCCTGACACGTGTTGTCTAACTCCAATTGAATTTACAATGTCTTTAAATGCCAATCCCAATGCATCTTTTTCATTATCGATGTGTATATTAAAATCACCAACAATTAGTACTTTATCTGCAGTCAATATTAATTCTGATAGAAAGTCCGCAAATTCTTTGATAAAGTCTGTATGGTGCCCTGGTGGCCTGTATACAGTAGCCAGCACAAATCTCAAACGTTTATCGTTTACACTATATATTTTTACATTAAGCACCAATGCTTCAAAAGAATTATATTTAAAACTTGATTTCTTAGTGGTTTTGAAACTATTACTATAAATTACAGCAACACCACCCCCTTTGCATTTCAGACGGGGTTCATGTTTATAACAGTAATCTTGCGGGGTTGATTCATTTAAAGTAATGTAATCGTTTGGTTTTAGCCAGGTTTCTGTCAAACACAGCACATCTAGGTTATTATCTGAAATCATATCGTTAACAACGAGTGCTTTAGAAGTAAGCGATCGAATATTCAGCAACCCAAGCTTTAGCATTTGCTCATCTGTAATATAGCTGTTTTTTATTTGTTGAACATCAATTACATTTTTAACCTTAGATGGGTTTAAACGTTTTTTGGATTTCCAAATTCGGGGAACAGACACAGTCTCTATATTATGATAGCTAGGTGAAAGAGGCTCTATGTGATAGGATTTATCTGACCTGGGTAACGCGAGGCCGCTAGCAGACAGTCGGTTAAGCCAGTCTGTCTGAGCAGAGTATTAATGCAGCACTCTGTGCTGAGCAGTGGCGTGGCGTGGGGAAAATTTCTGAGGAAGCCAATTAAGACACAACCTCTAAGCTGTGTGTTTTAAGGGGTGGGGGCAGAAAATCATACGTTACCATTTATATGTTGCTTTTGGGTGAACTATTAGAGCGCCCAGCATCATCTTACCGGGACTTACGCTTGTTACAATCCAACACTTTTAGATACCTAAAATATGTTGCGCATACAGCTCAACTAACGCGATTGTTATAAAGGTGTTTGAACAACAAAACACATCCTCTTGCACATATTTGACAATCGGAATATCAGATATATCCTGCTATAGCTAATAAATTTGTGAAATTTTGAATAAAAAAAGGAAATAAAAGCTGATCATTCAGCGCTATTGTGCCTGCGGTGTGACAAGCAATGAAAGACGCGTCTCCATGGGAACCATAAAGTGATACTACGATCAATAACGGTCGCCTTGAAAAACTTACGTGTGAAAAGGTTGTTTGTAAGGCTTACATTTAAATGTGTCTTTGTTTTGTTTTGAGTGTATGGTCAATAAATAAAGGAATTAAAAAGATGGGCACAAAACCACAAATCTTCCGCTATTTCATTCATTCATTCATTGACGATGATAACGTGATGTGATTGGCCTGATGCCAACAAGTTCATGGCTTCCCTTGACACTGTCTTGACCAATCACGGGGGAGCAGTGTCGTGACAATAGCGTCACCTGATTGGTTAATCATTCTTTTTTTTTTCTATCAAGGGATGCCAACTCAGCCTGGCCTCCTCACAGACACAGGGTGCAGTACCATGTTTTCAACGCTCATTCACCATGGGCCTGTTTCAGAAAGGAGGTTAAGTGAAAACTCTGAGTATGTTAACCCTGAAATGAGGGAAACTCTGAGTTTTCTGTTTCAGAATGGGAGGTATGTCAAACCCGAGAAAGCAGAGTAAGTCAAGCCCGTTTCTGAAAGAGAGGTAACTTATACTCAGAGTCAGTTACCATGGTAACTTACTCTGTGAACCTAACCTGGTCGGGAGCAGGTTTTCTTCGGTAAACCCAGAGTTTATTTTGGTCTCCTCCCCTTTTTTAAAGAGGAAGTGGTGTTTAAACACCTCATTCATTCTTTCATTACATTTTTATTAATAAAAATAATAAATAAAATATTGCTATTTTTACTGCGGTTTTTTAAATATTTTTTTATAAGATAAGTATAACTATATAACTCCTTAACTTGCAAATGAAAATACAGTAGTAGATTAGAGTTACATAATGTAGTTCTAAACAAATTCTACAGAATTAAACTGTGGCATTTACTGAAAATCACTGAACTGTGTTCATCTGTGCACCAGAAGTGGGGGGAAGGGGGTATAAGAATACCCATTTATACTTGGATATAAACTTATATTCTATAGGCTACTCCACATAAATATGTGAAAAAAATCTGAATGTGTAGATTGTGTGATGTGTAGACACATAATATTAACATTACCTCTCTGTGGCAGCAGAAACTCTTTATCCTCATTGTCATGTGAAGATGAGCATTTGGTTGAGTATAACTTTATAACACTATTTATCATAATTTCTGGTGTATTGAGTAGGCTACTTACAACTGCCTGGGGTTCTGTTGGGACAGGAGGCTCCATAAGACAGATATTACCATCAGAATATGTTGGGACCAACAAAAAACCCAACCCAAAGTAAAATAAATGGAAATATCAAAAATAGCCTATATAAAAAATGACACATGTAAACCTCTTACATTTTATGAAGGCCCTTGGATCTTCGGGAGTGACTGGCTCTGAAGTCCCTCCAGGAATTCCCTCAGCCGTAAATGCTGCTGCACTGCTAGACACTGGATGCTTTAGTTATTTATGTCAAATGTAAAGTCAGGTAGCCTACACCCATGATATGCTTAAGCCTTACCTAATTGAATTATGTTTTTATATTTCATTTTCAGCTGCTGCCATGTTCTTCTAATGCCTGCAGGATTGCACCTACATGAAAATTAAAATTAGGTTGAATAACATACTGTTCTTTCACCTCTGATATTATAACAGTTGGGTAAGTTACTTGTATTACTAACTACAAATGACATCTTCAACAGTGTAATTAGATTAATGTCTACTTATTACTAATTACTAAATCCCATATCAACCTCAACCACTTGAACAATACAAGGAGAGACAAGAAACTGCACTTTTAATGCTTTCAAATAAACAATATACAATTGCATGAATTATTCTTGAATTGACCAAAGTGTGTAGAGAGAGAAGGTTACATTAAAAATATACCTTTTAAAAATGTATGTTAAATATACTGAATTGTTCTATAGTCTAATGCAATTACATCAGATTTTACTTTACATTACAGAAGAATTAAGAGTAATCCCTTTAATTAAATTACAGTATTTAGATTACTTGGTAATTAATTACACCCAACACTGTATAACTAACTAAAATGTAAAGGTGAGAAACGTGCAGACCTCTTTTTGTCTGGCGCTGTTGCCATGGTGACTCATAATATCTGTGCTCCATTGATAATGGCTTTTTATAGTTGTGGTGCACGCGCTTAACTCAGAGTCAGTCAACTCAGAGTTGATTGAACTAACTCATTTCAGCTGTTCTGTAACCGAAAACTCAGAGTTTCCCATCTCAGGGTAAGTCAACTCAGAGTTCAAGTTTTAACTCAGAGTTGGTTGAACCTCCTTTCTGAAACAGGCCCCAGGTCACTTTTATAGGGGCGCTGTTTTACACATCATAAAACACTCAGTAATGAATGAAGAGAGACGATGAGGAGATGACAGAAGGATTGCGTAAATTGTGAAAACAAAAGTGTTTATTAAATGACGATTATATTCTGAAAAAGTGAGGAAGCCTGGCTTCCCTTGGCCTCCGCAAGAAAACGCCACTGGTGCTGAGGAACACTTCTCCCCCAGACTGAGACTGAGACTGAGACTGAGATTGTGTATTTTGTGAGAACTGTGCTTATCCTTGAGTTAGGAGTGGACCTATACTCATTTGTTGAGTGCTAAGAAGTGATTGAGAAGTGCTAAGAAGTTTGCTTTCTAGTGTTGATTTCTCTACCTGTGGGTAATTAAAAGGAATTGTATAAAAATCTTATTAGCTTTGCTCATTTTGGATTATCTGGGAAATGTAGTTGAAGTTGTGTTTGCTTTCACTCTGGGACTGAGGCTGAAGTGTGTTCTCCACGTAATTTTACGTCTCTTCATTACCTTTTTTTATCATATCTTTTTTCTTTGTTACTTTCCCTCCTGACCCCTAGACTGGGAGGAGAACGTAACACCTAGTCATGAAATCATCTTTGAGAGCAAGGGGGCCACTGGCGGTTCGGGCAACTTGCGTACTTTGCATATAGGGAGGACCGGCTCTGGATATTTCATTGTCATGGTTAAAAATTAAAATCCCCCTGGTTAGTGGATGTTTACTCATCCTCTGGCGAGATGTTGAGAGATTTAATGTCTTATTTTATATTTAGTTGATTTCATCTTAGGCTGTGTAGCTGTAAGTCAGTTGTAGTTTGTACAGTGGACACATATGAACACTGAGCAGTGTCCATTTTACTCTGGGGATTTTATGTGTGCTATGTGTTGTGTGGGTGCTTTCATTAATCACAAGGAACCAAAAAGGTCCTAATAAATACTCCTTTTATTGATACAAAGGCTTTAAAATCTAGTTTAAATATCCACCCTCACTCAGGAAGGCATGACACAGATAGCTATCTTTAAAGAAAAAAAAACAAACAACTCAAATCAATTCTGAATAGCCAACCAAATTATTCAACAAAAATTAGGACAAATTAAATCAAAACCGAGGCAATCTGTTACAAACACACAAAAATAAATCAATTCACATACATCACTTAAATTCAAATAATAATCATAATAATACAAAAAGAATTTAAACCTTTCAGTAAACAAACACATCATACCTTTAAAACACCCATTTTACACCCAGGCTGCTCTGGTTACCGGGGTTCTCGGGAGCGCTTGCGATCTACAAATACATATTTTTTAAAACACCTGCACACCATTCCCTTTATCACTTGAAAACCCCCGCACAATGACTATATATACACACATATTACTCACCCAATTCATTCCCAGCGCCGTATTTATGTGGCGTCTTCACTGCATGAGTTTGGTGCATCACTTAAATCAGTCCGTGCTAATCCCCCTTAAATATATGCACAGTTCCTCCCCCCACCCCGTTTAACCAGAGCTCAATGTCACATATGTGTGCTTCAGATTATAGGCAAGGTAAGTTTATTTATATAGCACATTTCATACACAATGGTAATTCAAAGTGCTTTAAATAGAATAATTAAAATAATCAAAAGAAATAAGAATAATTAAAACTGTTTAAAATAAAAAATTAAATGCAGTACAGTACAAACAGTCAGACGAACAGTGGCACAGTGCTCATTCAGTAAATGCACAGCTAAACAGAAGTGTTTTGGATTTGAATGTGACTACAGTAGGAGCACATCTGGGGCCTGTTTCAATAAGGAGGTTCATCCAACTCTGAGTTAAAACTTGAACTCTGAGTTGACTAACCCTGAGATGGGAAACTCTGAGTTTTTGGTTTCAGAACAGCTGAAATGAGTTAGTTCAATCAACTCTGAGTTGACCTACTCTGAGTTAAGCGCGTGCACCACAACTAGAAAAAGCCATTATCAATGGAGCGCAGATATTATGAGTCACCATGGCAACAAGGCCAGACAACAAGAGGTCTTCACAATTCTCACCAGCAGAACTGGATGTGTTTCTGCAAGCATATGGAGAGTACGAACATTATTTCGCTTATAAGTTATAAGTTTACATTTTAATTACTGTTATACAGTGATGGGTGTAATTAATTACCAAGTAATCTAAATACTGTAATTTAATTAAAGGGATTACTCTTAATTCTTCTGTAATTTAAAGTTAAATCTGATGTAATTGTATTAGACTATAGAACAATTCTGTATATGCTATTTAACATACATTTTTAAAAGATATATTTTTAATGTAATCTTCTCCCTCATACACACTTGGGTCAATTTAAGAATAATTCATGCAATTGTATATTGTTTATTTGAAAGCATTAAAAGTACTGTTTCTTGTCTCTCCTTGTGTGTTTAAGGTTGACATGGGATTTAGTAATTAGTAATAAGTAGACCAATAATTTCTAAAGATAAGTCATTATTACATTAATCTAATTACACTGTTGAAGATGTCATTTGTAGTTAGTAATACAAGTAACTTACCCAACTGTTATAGTATCAGAGGTGAAACTGGAAGAACAGTGTGTTATTCAACCTAATTTTAATTTTCATGTAGGTGCAATCCTGCAGGTATTAAAAGAACATGGCAGCAGCTGAAAATTAAATATAAAAACATAATTCAGTCAAGTAAGGCTTGATCATATCATGGGTGTAGGCTACCTGACTTTACAAACATTTGACATATTAAATAACTAAATAGCATTCAGTGTCTAGCAGTGCAGCAGCATTTACGGCTGAGGGAATTCCTGGAGGGACTTCAGAGCCAGTCACTCCTGAAGATACAAGGGCCTTCATAAAATGTAAGAGGTTTACATATGTGTTATTTTTTATATAGGCTATTTTTTATATTTCCATATATTTTACTTTGGGTTAGGATTTTTGTTGATCTCAATAGATTCTGGTGGTAATATCTGTCTTTTGGAGCCTCCTGTCCCAACAGGACCCCAGGCAGTTGTAAGTCGCCTACTTAATACACCAGAAATTATGACAAATAGTGCTATAAAGTGTACTCAACCAAATGCTCATCTTCACATGACAATGAGGATAAAGAGTTTCTGCTGCCACAGAGAGGCCTACAGAGGTAATGTTAATATTATGTGTCTACACATCAAACAATCTACACACTCACATTTTTTTCACATTTTAATGTGGAGTAGCCTATAGAATCTAAGTTTAAATCTAAGTATAAACGGGTATTCTTATCTAAAAAAAAAAAAAAAAACAGTAAAAATAGCAATCTTTTATTTATAAAATATTAATCTTATTAATGAAAAGGTACTGAAAGAATGAATGAGGTGTTTAAACACTGCTTCCTCTTTAAAAAATGGGAGGAGACCGAAAGAAACTCTGGGTTTACCGAAGAAAACCTGCTCCTGACCAGGTTAGGTTCACAGAGTAAGTTACCATGGTAACTGACTCTGAGTATAAGTTACCTCTCTTTCAGAAACGGGCTTGACTTACTCTGCTTTCTCAGGTTTAACATACCTCCCATTCTGAAACAGAAAACTCAGAGTTTCCCTCATTTCAGGGTTAACATACTCAGAGTTTTCACTTAACCACCTTTCTGAAACAGGCCCCTGATCTCTTCTGGAAGCTGGTTCCAGCATAATAGCTAAAAGCAGACTCGCCATGCTTCGAGTGAACCCTTGGTGTTTCTAGCTGATGTGATCCTAATGATCTGAGTGATCTGTTGGGTTTATATTCAGTGTTTATATTCATATCTGCAATGCATTGAGGTCCTAGGCCATTGAGTGATATATATATATATATATATCACTTCCTGCTACTTCCTGATACACACTTCCTGCTCAGCTACTGTTCGGACGCTCTTGCTTACTGCTCCGCGCTTTGCTCTATCGCTTTTACATTTTATCTCCTATTTTTTCTATTTTCTATTTCCTTTATTTTATTTCCTTTTATCACCTAATTTTAACTTCAGCAAATCAGCACAGTGCTCATACGACAAAGTTTGGATTACTACAAAAACTGAAAATTCTTTTACCCGACCAGCTTACATACCGGGAAAGGAAAACACAACTGCCTACAAGGATAAGAGAAAATGCCTCTTCTGGAATCTACTTGCGGCACTAACTGCCACAGACTTTTACAAAGGATTGCAGTTCTAGAAACAAAGTTACTTACGGGACCACCAAACCAGACGGAGCACACAACAGAGCTTCGTCATGGACACCCTCAGCATACAGCCGGTGAGTCCCATGAAACTAGTACTCCTCGACAGGTAGAGAAACAAGCCGATCGACTTACTAATCGATGGCACAAACAGGGAGCTAAACCCAAAGGCACTCGAGACATCAGATTGTCACGAGCCTCACATATTACCGCAGTAGCATCCTCTACCCCAGATACAGCTCTGACAAGGATTGCAAACACTGGCCTCCTACCACTGCCTATACATCTTGAGAACAGATTTGAAGTACTAATGAATGTAAATGAGGAATCCACAAATGTGATGAATGTGATCGAACACAGACTGAATGGGCCAGTAGCTAACACTGATGCTAACTGGCGCTCAAGGTCGAGCAGACAGCGGCACTCAGCTCAGAGCGCAGCCGAGCCCAGGACTCTGATAGTGGGGGACTCCATAATCAGAGACATTAGCAGCAGGGATACAACTACATACTGCCTTCCACAAGCAACAACTTCTGATGTAAACAGGGAACTTCAAAACATTCTGATGAAACATAAGACTGCAAATCGACTCATAATTCATGTGGGGAAGAATGATATTCATAAAGAGCAGTCAGAACTCCTTAAGAAGGATTTCAATGAACTTTTTGAAACACTTAAAAGACTGAAAGTTCAAACATTCATCAGTGGACCACTACCAGCAAGAGGAACAAACAGGTTTTCACGGTTGCTTGGCCTAAATACATGGCTGCAAAAAACCTGCAATATCTCAATCCTGTGAGAGCTCTTCGGCCTCTGCCACAACGCCAGGGCCCACACCCTCCTCCTTCTGCTCGAGGTGAACCAAAAACAACTGATACCAGCTCTCAGTGATATGTGTCGGGTCCCCGTTTTGATAACAGTAACTTTCTCAAATGTTTACAAAACAACACTGCATGAAAAGACTCAAATCCGGCAAAATACGGGCATGGTAAACTCCTGTGTAATTTGATGTTTGCCGGATGTATGCGGGAAAAAGCGGATCAGAGTAACATGGAACAGTATATTTCCAGATAAACCCGGAAACCTCACATATGCGGACATATACAGGAATCCGTGAAATTTCACGGACATATACAGCTGAAACACTGCTGGGTGTGAGAGGACTGACAACTGTTAGGTGTGAAGACCTTTCATATGTTAATGACTGACACTAAAGGTGCTGGCTGTTCTCAGAGGGAGGGGTGGCCAGGGAGGACTTCAGGGTTGAGAATTATCTCTGGATTACTATAGGCTACAGCAAACAAGCTTTTTGTACAGAAAAATAAATAAATTCTTAAGGACCTGAAACACAAAACCGACGTCAAAGAACTAGCAATGACTAAAGCCGACTCTAGGGTTGGCTCACGTCGCCTGTGTCAGGGCCTTAAAACCACTGCATGAAAAAAAGTCTCTTAATCAAATATTTTTTATAAAAACAGGACAAAATAAACACCCAGTCTGAACATATACGTTCACAAAAACATCTGAATATTTAATGAAATAAACAAAGGAATTTAATTAGTGCTGGGAAAAAATTAATCGCATCCAAAATAAAAGTTTGTGTTTGCATAATATATGTGTGTGTACTGTGTATAATTATTCTGTAAATACACACATGCATGTATTTATTTAAGAAATATCTGCATGTATATACTGTATATACATTTATACACAATTTATATTATATATAAATATAAATAATTTAATAAAATAAAATAAAATAAAAATCTTAAATATATACATGCATATGTGTGTATTTATATATACAAAATAATTATATACAGTACACGCACATATATTATGCAAACACAAACTTTTATTTTGGATGCGATTAATCGCGATTAATTTTTTTCCCAGCAATAAATTTAATGGAACAAATAAAGAAAAATGAACCAAACATTTCAGAATATCTCAAATTTTATTGTGAAGTTTTACAAATTGCAGACAACAACAATTGTCACCTTTTTTACAATTGGCTTTTAGCTTGCTTAGTTGGGGAAATTTAATTTAATATTCAACAATATTATTGATCTGCCTGCGTTGACACTATTATATGAGATCTGAGCTGAGCTGGACGATGACATCACGGTTTTCTCCAAAGTGGCTATATATATCCACATTTAAATTTATTTATTTATTTATACAACAAAATGAATCACCACTGAACTGACTTAAGCTGGACTGTGAAGCTATTTTCTTCTGGAAACAAACTGTCTTGCATTACTTTCCTGTTATCTCTGTAAAGCTACTTTGAAACAAGCTGTATTGTAAAAAGCACTGTATAAATAAAGGTGACTTGATATTTATTAAAAAGGTAGAAGGAACCTGAGCTTTTCTACTCCACTGAATTGAAGACCGAGGTCACTACAGTTAAAATCTCTTGCTGATTTAATCCACCTTTAAACTATTAATGTCTATGAACAAATATGTATTTTTATGTTTGTGTGCCTCAGCGTTTCTGAGTGAACACCGCTGGTTTACTCACTATTTTAAAGTGTACTGTCGATCACGTGATATGACGTCATGACGTGCAGCTGACGTTACCTGAAAAATCTGTCCAAGATGGCTACCCTCTTGAGCGACGTGTATCAAGAATGAAACAACTTGTAAGTAAACCAAAACACTTCAAAACTACTTTGCTTGTTGTAATATTGTAAGAATATCATATTACACGTGATATTTGACTTAGACGAGGCTATTTTTAAGTTGCAAGCGCGGTGCCGCGGGCGCGATTGCCGTCAGTCCGCCTGCTAGTTACAGATAATATCCTGTGTACTGTTAATGTCGTGGCAGGGCAATAATGTTAACGTTAGTCAATAACTCTTTTCAGCAAGCGATAGTCCTTCTGTTTTTGAGTGTGTTGCTGCTGTTTGTGTTAAGCGCCCTGCTCTGGCAAGTTCAATGTGATGTTATCTACATGCTGATGCACCCAAATGAGCTAGTGGCTAACGTTAGCAGTTACGTTAACTTTTACTCAAACAAAGTTAAGGTTATGGACATAATAGTTACCGAATGAACTATGCAAGTTTTTATTAAACCCTTTACAAACGTCTTTTCATTATAGGTTTAAGTGGAAGGAGTGCAGTGAGCATCCCCAAAATCAAGGTGACTCAAATGTTAATTTAGTCTGTAACTATTTTTCACCATTTCTTTTATTTGGAGTCTAATTCATTAGCATCAATCAAACGTCTCTTAAAAATTAAATCTCTTGCTGTCTGTTTTTGTGTGCATGTGCAGACCTACATTGTCACCAGAGAGCAACTTTATCGGTAAGTTACATTCACTTGAAATTCTGTATCATTAATTTGTCATTAAAGAGGTTGATTGCATAATTTGACTGGTTTCATATTGATTGTTTTATCTGTGCAGGTGAAGGACTTCTTGGGGAAATGGCCGGCTCTTCGGATTGAATCACAGGTAAAACAGACTCACTTCTCTTTTCTGCCACTCTTCACACATATTTCACTGCCAAATTTTTAATATGTATCACATTCAAATGGAACAGCAAATGCCACTATTCACTGTGTGTAAGAACTATCACTTTGCATGTGACCATGTTGCTCAACAATGTATTTTAACGGAACATGTTGCCTCACAAATGTGTTTTCTGTTGCAAATCGAGTATTAGTCTTTTTATATAATTATTTTTGTATGTTTTTGTAGCTTTGTGCTGAGTTCCAACGCTTTACAAACGTCAACATACGGAACCAGTTCTATGCTGTGCTTGACCAGCACACACCTGCACTGGTGGCCTTGTATAGGCAGAAGGCGGCACGAACCGGTAAGATATCAGAGGCGCTGAGTGACATCTTAAAGACTTATGAACTGATATGTTTTGTCTCTTATGTTTACTGTGATGGCCAACTTATTCAAACTGAAAATTCACTTTTGAGGTTCTTGCAGATTGTGAATCCATTTAAACGCTTTTTAATTTCAAACTTTACAGGAACCCGTAAAGCGCCTCCATAATTCAGAGAACAACCCACACAAATACGATCCACAAACCGGGTAAGACTGCGTATTGTATACTGTAAATGTTAGTTTAATCTACCACTATATGGATTTGAAATACTAAAACTGAATTTCATTAATGATGCCTGCAACTTTTTCCCCCAGAATAAATTCATCACATAACCTGGCTGTGACCACTTACCTCTTCAAAGAATTAAGGACAACTTTTACAGACGTTGACCCTGAATGTGCAAAAGGTAATCTTAAAGATGTTGTAATCATTTTAATGTCCTCTGTTTTACTTAGTTTTATTGGCATTACATTTATTTATGATTTATTTAACAGGTTGCAAGACGTATTTTGAGACTTTGCGGAGGAAGTATTCTTTGGCTCAGCCTGAAAAGGCCAAGAAAAGAAACACTATGAAGAACACTGCAAAGAACCGTCAAAGAAAGAGACGGGTAAGTTAAGAAACTGGTTAAGCAGTTGTTGTTTTTTTCTTCTTCAGAATGTAACTGTCCTCCTCTCTGTGTTTTAGTGGTTAAATTACTGTCATGTTTTGCAGTTGCTGGAGACCATGTCCAGTGTTGTACAAACCCAACACATAAAGGGAACTGTGGAAGACTGCAACAATAGAACTGATGTCTGATGAAGATGCTATTGCTGATGGAAGGCCAGTGTGGATGCTGAGGTCTCCACCAAACAGAACCACAGAGTTATCTGCTCTCTGCCAGGTACTACAAACCAGACTAGAGGCTGACCCATGCTACGTCACACCACCAGTGCATCATGGCAGTTTGAAAAAATTAATATTTACATATATACACTTTAATTTCTATATTTATTTATTGATTTTAAATTGTTTTATATTGTATACTTTGTATATTTGTTCCTTTTTGATGTGCATGTTGCTGATCTCCACGTTTTGTATTTTATTCCTTTACACCTTTGTTAACATTTCTTTTTCCCCATTCATTTTAATGTATGTTTATAATGTTCATGTTATATTTGTTTTTGTTCCTTTAAATTTTCATCCCCTCAAATATTTTTGTTCCCCCATTCCTTTTTAATGCTTGTTTATAATGCTCTTTGTAATGTTTTATTTACCTTAATAAAAATGTCAGACTTTCTCATTGTTCTTTGTGTGTGTTTTTAAAATTATATTTGAATGTATTAAAATTGGGGTAAGGGGGGTTTAGTGTATACTGAGCAATATCTGCATAGCTGGCCTATAACCAATCAAATCACTGTGCGAAAAGGCCTAGGGTGGGTTATGTTCTAAAAGTAACCAATCAAATCACTTTCCTGGGTTTTCAATGTATCCTGTCCTCCAATAGTGGTCTGGGTAATGGGAGTGGTTTTAAAAGAAAAGGACCAATAGGGGGGAAGGCCAAAAGGTGCACAAAGGTGTGAAAATGTTCTCTTGAAAAAACCTTTGAGGGATTACTTGCCATGGCAACAAATGGCTGTAGCACGGGAGTATACGTCCACAACATACATCCGATTTGGTATCATTTCGGATGTATACGGATATATACAGACCCATGGAATTTGAGCTATCCGGCCAGTATACTCCCGGATTCTTCCGAATTCCAGCAGTGTATACAGGAGTATACTGGTCCGGATACACCTCTTTTCATGCAGTGCAAGCGGGAACCCAGTGTGCCTGTATCTTTCTCTATTGCTGTTCTATTACATGATAGAAAGTCTAAGGCCTTCAATAGCCGTACAGCAAACCCAACTAATCTGGTGCCTATTACACGTCAAACTAATATTGCTGTGAGGAAAAGTAAGTCTGTTAAGTTAGCTATTCGCTCACTTAAAAATAAATCACTTCTAGTCAACGACTTAATAACCACAAACAACCTGGATTTTATGCTTCTAAATGAAACCTGGCTAGAAGACAACTGCAGTGCAACAGTCCTCAATGAAGCAGCCCCTCCTAACTTTACTTTTATGAGTGTCTGCAGAGCTGTTAAGAGAGGTGGGGGTCTAGCTGCTCTTTTTAAAGATATCTATCAATGTAAGCAAATATCATTTGGGAATTACTTGTCTTTCGAATATCTGGGTATTGTGTTAAAAGGTGCTCCACGCATTTTACTTTTCATTATTTACAGGCCTCCAAAATACTCTCCAGCCTTTGCTGAGGACTTTACAGAACTGTTATCAACAATTACCTCAGAGTTTGACTGTTTTGCCATTACTGGAGATTTTAACATCCATATAGATAATGCAGAAAACAATATGGCAAAAGAAATCAAAAGTGTTTTAAAAACTTTTGATCTGACTCAGCATGTACATGGACCCACACACAATCGTGGACACACTTTAGATTTACTTATCAGTAAGGGTCTAAACATTTCATCGATTGTTATTAAGGATGTAGCACTGTCTGATCATTTCTGTATTTTCTTTGATATATTGATCTCTCCTGCCACTGAAGCTAGATCTGTGTCTGTCAAGAAGAGATGCTTAAATGAGAACACTAGTGTACTATTTATGAAGGCTATATCCTTAACACCAAGCATATCTGCAGACTCTGTTGATTTTCTCCTTGATTCTTTTAACTCAAAAGTTAAAGGTGTAATTGATGATATTGCTCCTGTTAAAGTCAGGAAGAAGAGTGGCAGACAAAAAGCACCTTGGAGAAACTCAACAGCAGTGCAAAATATGAAAAGACAATGCAGAAAAGCAGAGCGCATGTGGCGGAAGACAAAACTTGTAGTCCATTATAACATCTACAAAGACAGCCTTCATGCTTTCAATATGGAACTAGGCAAAGCTAGACAGACTTTCTTCTCAAATATTATAAACAGCAATTTAAACAACACACGCACTCTTTTTGCTACTGTAGAGAGACTGACAAACCCGCCAAACCAGATTCCCAGTGAAATGCTCTCAGACAACAAGTGCAGTGAGTTTGCTTCTTTCTTCTCTGAGAAAATCAATAATATCAGAAAGGTGATCAGCACATCCTTGACTTGCGCTGGGGTCAGACAGATCAAACCACCTGAGAAAGTAGTTACTATGTCTGATTTCAAAGAAATTGATGGGAAAATTTTGGAAGAAACCGTACAGCACCTTAAAACATCAACCTGCGCTCTTGACACACTTCCCACATCGTTTTTCAAAAGTGTGTTAAACAGTTTAGAAGCAGATCTTCTAGAAGTGGTAAATGCTTCACTTCTCTCTGGGAGTTTTCCAAACTCCCTGAAAACTGCAGTTGTCAAGCCCCTCCTGAAAAAGAGCAATCTGGATAAGACCATATTAAGCAACTATAGACCGATCTCAAATCTTCCTTTCATAGGTAAGATCATTGAAAAAGTTGTCTTCAATCAGCTGAACAAATTCTTATGCTCGAATGGATACTTTGACCATTTTCAATCTGGTTTCCGACCGCACCACAGCACAGAGACAGCGCTCATAAAGATAATAAACGATATTCGCTTAAATACTGATTCAGGCAAATTATCAGTGCTGGTACTACTCGACCTCAGTGCTGCATTTGACACTGTCGATCACAACATACTTCTGGACAGGCTGGAAAACTGGGTGGGGCTTTCTGGGATAGTCCTAAAATGGTTCAGGTCATACTTAGATGGGAGAGGTTATTATGTGAGTATAGGAGACCATAAGTCTGAGTGGACATCCATGACATGCGGAGTCCCTCAAGGCTCAATTCTTGCACCACTCCTGTTCAACCTGTATATGCTCCCAATGAGCCAAATAATGAGAAAGAACCAAATTGCTTACCACAGCTATGCAGACGACACACAGCTCTACTTAGCCCTATCGCCCAACGATTACAGCCCCATTGACTCCCTGTGCCAATGCATTGATGAAGTTAACAGTTGGATGTGTCATAACTTTCTTCAGTTAAACAAAGACAAAACTGAAGTCATTGCGTTTGGAAACAAAGATGAAGTTCTCAAGGTGAACGCATACCTTCACTCTAGGGGTCAAACAACTAAACATCAAGTCAGGAATCTTGGTGTGACACTAGAGTCAGACCTTAGTTTCAGTAGTCATGTCAAAGCAATAACTAAATCAGCATACTATCATCTGAAAAATATTGCAAGAATTAGATGCTTTGTTTCCAGACAAGACTTAGAGAAACTTGTTCATGCTTTCATCACCAGCAGGGTGGATTATTGTAATGGACTCCTCACTGGCCTTCCCAAAAAGACCATAAGACAGTTGCAGCTCATACAGAACGCTGCCGCCAGGATTCTGAGCAGAACCAGAAAATATGAACATATCACACCAGTCCTCAGGTCTTTACACTGGCTCCCAGTTAAATTTAGGATTGATTTTAAAGTATTATTACTGGTATATAAATTATTCAATGGCCTAGGACCTCAATACATTGCAGATATGCTCACTGAATATAAACCCAACAGATCACTCAGATCATTAGGATCATATCAGCTAGAAATACCAAGGGTTCACTCTAAGCATGGCGAGTCCGCTTTTAGCTATTATGCCAGCCGCAGCTGGAACCAGCTTCCAGAGGAGATCAGATGTGCTCCTACTGTAGTCACATTCAAATCCAGACTCAAAACACATCTGTTTAACTATGCATTTAATGAATGAGCACTGTGCCAATGTTCGTCCGACTGTTTGTACTGTATTTTATTTTGTATTTTTCTAAACTGTTTTAATTATTCTTATTTCTTTTTATTATTTTAATTTCTTCTATGTAAAGCACTTTGAATTGCCATTGTGTATGAAATGTGCTATATAAATAAACTTGCCTTGCCTTGCCTTGCCTATATATTAGGGCTGTCAATCGATTAAAAATTTTAATCGCGATTAATCGCATGATTGTCATGAGTTAACTCGCGATTAATCACATTTTATCGCACATTTTTTATTTGTTCTAAATGTACCTTAAATTAATACTTTTCAAGTTTGTAATACTCTAATCAACATGGGCATGGATAAATATGGATGCTTTATGCAAATGTATGTTTATTATTGAAACCATAGTCAACATAGAGCATGAGGACGAGACATGTTTCAAGGGTCATAGATGTGCAATTTACTAACACAAACATGTTTAGATTTTTGCATGACAGGGCAGCTCTTCTGAAAATGCTAAATGTACATTTATTATTTATTATTACATTAGTTTGTCTCTCTCTGTGCCCATTTTGATGAAGCTAAATTCTCAATAAAACTGTTTTCATTGGTATATTTTACTATTTCTGTTGTCAAACAACGTAATGAATATGAAATGGTGACTGAAACACGACCCATTAAGACATAACCAGCTCTCCCTTCCAAGATGTTAATCTGCACAAAAATCCTGATAATCAAGCCGTCGTCTGATGAAATCAAATACACATAAGATAAACACAATATCTGTTTTGCGATGTCGGCTATACTTGCATGTAAAATTAGAGAAGCAACTTAATATCTGTGTTTAACTGAATTAAAGCGCTTGCTCCTCTCGAGACGCAGAGAGAGAGAGAGAGAGAGAGAGCGTGCATGCTGGGAGAGCAGTACCGGCGGTACCGGTAGATTCTCAGAAACTAAATAAGGTTTGGGTGCTTTTTTGAAGGGAAAAAAATGGCTAAAGGGGTCTGCAATGTCGCTAAGTTGGCAACACTGTGTATCTCCATTTCTCCAACTAGGGGTTGGGCCACGGGTCAAACAGAAAATACGCGCTGCGTTAATCGTGCGTTAAAAAAATGTGTGCCGTTAATATGATTTTGCGTTAACGTGTTATTAACCCTCTGGAGTCTGAGCGTTTTTTTGGGCCCTGGGGGTGTTCTGACATGCCCTGACATTTGTGCTTTTTTCAGTTGCTTATAAACATATTAATGGCAAAGGTGTAAATTCACTCTATATAGCACAAACAGGACTACAATAATATGTGAGCCACATGTATGTACATGTTTTCATTTTTGAGAGAATAATGTTTATGCGTGGTTATCGAAAAAACTAAAAATTAAAATTTTTGAAATAAGACCACAAAACACATACTAAATATGTGGCAATAAGACTTTTGACTTATGGATGTCGTCGCCTATAGTTTTTTCTTCAAAATTATGTGAAAATAGTCTTGCTTTATCGTTCACATAAAACCATACATTGATTTAAATTGATGTAAAACAGGTTTTGCTTGGAAAGCCAATATGCGAGGGGGGCGTGAACGAGGAGTGGTTTACACCTGAGAATACACCCACTCTGCATAATGATGAGCCATTCACTCAGGTGTGACACTGACTGAGCCACAATGAAAGGACAAAAGATATATTTAGAAGAAGACTTATATTGACCATTTAAGATTTTGCTTACATCTATCTTGTAAATATGTTTTGCTATTTTATTAAAATGGTTACAATTACAACAATAATTACAATTTCAACAATATTTCAAGTGTACTCTTTCTTTGTAAAAAAAAATGATTATAGGCCCTACATTTTATCTATGTATTCATTAGTTTGAATATAACCAACATTGGAACAGCTAACATCTTAGTTGATGACTTTATTTTTGACAAAAATCGTATTTTATATATAGAAATGGCTAAACAAAAGCTTATTTGATGTGGCAGTATATTCTACAGTAAAAACTGTACCCAAATCTACTAAACAAAATGTTGTCTTTCATATTTCGTCTGACTGTAACGTTGTTTTCATGAAATATTAGGGCATATTGTTAATTTGCAGTTTAATACGTTGCTTATACAAATAGCCTACATTTTATTTCAACATTCAGTCGATGTTTACTTATCTCAGTATAGCAATACAGTTTGCTAAAACATCATCATTCATTCACACACGCGATTTAAATTTAAACTGTCTTTGCCAGCTGTGGTAAACAGCGCGCATTCATGCCGTTTATTCATTCATAAACAGAAACCCACGTGAAGAAATTCACGTGAGAAGGAAAAAACGTACTTGTATTCCTCAGCTCGCTCCTCGATATACCCGCACTTCTGAGGGACATTTTCGATTAGTATTATTCCTCACAGCGCTGCAAGACGGTGTAAACAATGATCTAAATAAACGTGTGTGTTTTCTCGAGCTGATGGGGGCGTTCACAGGATTGTCTCAGCCATTTGCGTTTGAATAGCGCGCGCTCTCCGTGGGCGGGGCCGATTATAACGTAATGAGATGAGATGAGCTCGACTGGAATCGCTCTCTTTTAATACAGATTTCACAAGATGAGAATAATTGTTTTTTTATATAAATGACTTCATTTAAAAGAAGAGAATTCAAGCTTCATGCCTGTCTGTCTGTATGTCTGTTTGACTGAGTATTCGCTGAGTTATTGTTAATTTTCAGAATCAGAATCAGAATCAGAAAGAGCTTTATTGCCAAGTGTGCTTGCACCCACAAGGAATTTTTCTTGGTACTGAAGCTTCCAGTGCACATATACAAATACAAATACAACAAGAAACATAGTAATACAAATTCTAAGAATAAAATATATAAAAAAATAAAATAAAATAAAATAGTATAAAAAGTAAAAAAAAGGGGTCACAGTTGGGTTTAGTCTGAATAAACATTTACAGATTATGAACATATTTACAGTATTTTGAGAAGTATGAATAATATAAATATAAATATCACCTGAGTTAGAGAATATTACACTAGACAGTGGGAGTCTAGTGCATGTTACAGATTATGAACATATTTACAGTATTTTGAGTAGTATGAATAATATAAATATAAATATCACCTGAGTTAAGAGAATATTGCACTAGACAGTGGGAGTATTGCACTTGCAGGCATATGCCTTGGGGGGCATGTTAAGTGTTCAGAAGGGAAATGGCCTGTGGAAA
Organism: Leuciscus leuciscus; assembly: GCF_965113295.1. Lineage (NCBI taxonomy): Eukaryota > Metazoa > Chordata > Actinopteri > Cypriniformes > Leuciscidae > Leuciscus > Leuciscus leuciscus. The sequence goes on from NC_138728.1 coordinate 54,524,560, forward strand.
GAAACTGTTCCTGTGCCTGGATGTTCTTGTGGCCAGTGATCTGTGTCGCCGTCCTGACGGTAACAGTTCAAACAGGGGGTGTCCAGGGTGAGTGGAGTCTGTGATGATTTTACCTGCTCTCTTCCTCACTCTGGAAGAGTACAGGTCCTGGAGGGTTGGCAGGGGGGCACCAATAATCCTCTCTGCTGTCCGGACTGTCCGTTGTAGTCTCCTGATGTCTCCTGATGTCCGATTTGGTAGCTGAACCAAACCAGACAGTGATGGAAGTGCTTAAAACAGACTCAATGACGGCTGAGTAGAACTGGATCAGCAGCTCCTGTGGCAGATTGAACTTCTTCAGCTGGCGAAGGAAGTACAGTCTCTGCTGGGCCTTTTTCACAATGGAGTCAATGTGATTTGCCCACTTCAGGTCCTGAGAGATGGTAGAGCCCAGGAACCTGAATGACTCCACTGCTTCCACAGTGCTGTTCATGATGGTGAGAGGGGGGAGTGCTGGGGATTTTCTCCTGAAATCCACAATCATCTCCACTGTTTTGAGCGTGTTCAGCTCAAGGTTGTTATAGCTGCACCAGACAGCCAGCTGTTCAACCCCCAGTCTGTAAGCAGACTCGTCACCATTTTGGATGAGACCGATGACGGTGGTGTCGTCTGCAAATTTCAGGAGCTTGACAGAGGGGTCTTTAGAAGTGCAGTCATTAGTGTACAGGGAGAAGAGCAGTGGGGAGAGAACGCACCCTTGGGGGGCGCCAGTGCTGATGGTGAGGGTCCTGGATGTGAGCTTCCCCAGTCTCACTCGCTGCTGCCGGTCTGTCAGGAAGCTGGAGATCCACTGACAGATTGAGGATGGCATGGAGAGCTGAGTCAGTTTGGCTGTGAGAAGATCAGGGATGATGGTATTGAAGGCCGAACTGAAGTCCACAAATAAGATCCGTGCATAAGATATCCAAGATGGCGCCGCGGATGGCTGCCTCGGTGTGGAGCTCTCCAGTTATTGTGTTGTTTTTGTTGGTTTGTTCTGCGTTTAGTCATTCTTTTCCTATCAGTTTCACCAAAGACGAACTACTGGACATTAGGAAACACACACCAGACAACTTTTTTACAGATTTTGATTACTCAGACGTTTTACTGGACATTCTCGTCGGAGGGGCAGCGGTGTTGTTCAAACGCGCGGTCAGACGCAAACGCGGGAAGCGCGCTGGCGCGCTGGTTAAACTCCGCGAGCGCGGCCTCCGTACTGCACTCCCCAGTATTCATCTTGCGAATCTCCGATCTCTTCCTAACAAAATGGACGAACTTCTTCTCCTCACCCGCACTAACAAGGATTTTTTAAACTCCGCTGCTCTGTGCTTCACTGAAACCTGGCTGAGTGAAGCCATACCGGACAACGCACTACATCTGCCGGGCTTTCAGCTGTTCCGAGCGGATCGCATCGCGGAACTAACGGGGAAAACGAGAGGTGGTGGATTGTGTTTCTACATTAACGAAAGTTGGTGTTCAGATGTAACAACACTGAAGAAGATGTGCTCTCCTAATTTAGAGGCACATTTCATAAACTGTAAACCTTTCTACTCGCCGCGGGAGTTTTCCTCATTCATTCTCGCGAATGTTTACATTCCTCCAGACGCGTGTGTGAGCGCGGCGATACAACAGCTGGCTGAACATATAGCTGAAATGGAACAAAGGTACCCAGACTCTCTTTTAATCATTCTTGGGGATTTTAACAAAGCAAATCTCTCCCGTGAACTGCCAAAATACAGACAGCATGTTACATGTCCTACCAGAGACAGTAATATATTGGACCACTGTTACACCACGATAAAGAATGCGTATCACTCCGTCCCACGGGCAGCTTTGGGGCTCTCTGATCATTGTTTGGTTCATCTTATACCGACCTACAGGCAGAAACTGAAATCAGCTAAACCTGTAATAAGGACTGTAAAAAGATGGACCAACGAAGCAGAGCAGGATCTACAGGCCTGCTTCGATTGCACTGATTGGACTGTTTTTGAAGCTGCAGCCACCGATCTGGATGAGCTCACAGATACTGTAACATCATATATCAGTTTCTGTGAGGATACATGCATTCCTACCAGGACATTCTTATCATTCACTAATGATAAACCATGGTTTACTGGGAAACTCAAACAGCTTCGTCATGCCAAAGAGGATGCTTACAGAAGTGGGGATAAAATCTTGTATAACCAGGCCAGAAACAGACTGACAAAGGAGATCAGAGTTGCTAAAAGAAGCTACTCTGAAAAGCTGAAAAACCAGTTTTCAGCCAACGACCCGGCATCAGTCTGGAGAGGCCTGAGGAACATCACCAACTACAAATCACCATCCCCCCGATCTGTGGAGAATCAACAACTGGCTGACACTCTCAATGCATTCTATTGCAGGTTTGAGAAGCCCAGACTCACACCTCACACCCGCTCTGATGTGCACTTCACACATCCACCATCACCTCCTGCAACCCCTCTCCTCCCCCCTTCTGCCATCCAACCTGAGCTTAAGGTCTGTGTGGAGGACGTGAGCCGAGTCTTCAAAAAACAGAAGACTAGGAAAGCTTCAGGCCCAGACGGCATCTCATCTGCTTGTCTAAAAGCCTGCGCTGACCAACTGGCCCCAGTCTTCACGCAGATCTTCAACAGATCATTGGAGCAGTGTGAAGTTCCCTGCTGCTTCAAACGCTCCACTATCATTCCGGTTCCCAAAAAACCTAAAATCACTGGACTTAATGACTACAGACCTGTCGCTCTCACGTCTGTGGTCATGAAGTCGTTTGAAAGACTGGTGTTGGCCTATCTGAAGGACATCACTGGACCCCTTCTGGATCCCTTTCAGTTTGCTTACAGAGCAAACAGGTCTGTGGATGATGCAGTCAACATGGGACTGCACTATATCCTGCAACATCTTGACAGACCTGGGACTTAGAATGGACTTCACTGGCAGAGAGAAGGCAGAACTCGCTTCGTGTTTATTTTTCTTTATTTGGCAAAAAGCACAACACTTTGTTTTTATTGTGAGTATACACAAAAATAATACACATTTAACAGAATCGATTGATGTATGAAACTCCTATGGAAAATCAAAGTCAACAGAGTATTTATGAGTTTCTTTTACACTAATAAAAAAAAAGCGAGCTGGTATCGCCGGCGATACCGTAGACCTCAGGGGGTTAACGCGCTAAATTTGACAGCACTAATATATATATATACACAAGTAATAATACTTTAAAATCAATCCTAAAGGGAGCCATTGTAAAGTCCTGAGGACTGGTGTGATGTGCTCATATGTTGTGGTTCTGCTCAGCGTTCTGTATGAGCTGCAACTGTATTATGGTCTTTTTGGGAAGGCCAGGGAGGAGTCCATTACAATAATACCCCTGCTGGTGATGAAAGCATGAACAAGTGTCTCTAAACCAAGGGTCAAGATCCACTTTCCTGCAGAGTTTAACTCCAACCCTGATCAGACTCACCTGACTGCAAATTTCTAGTAATCCAGATGACCTTGATTAGCTTGTTCAGGTGTATTTGATAAGGATTTGAGCTAAATTTGAGCTGTTTTTTTACCTGTAGCTGTAGTTAGCCCTTTTTTCAACCATATTATTGATCTGCCTGCATTGACACCATTGTCTCTGAACTGAACTGAGCTGAACGAAGACATCACTGTTTTCTCCAGAGCGACTGTATAATGAACTAAATAGATAACTAATGACTAATGATCTTTTACAATGGAAATGAATCATCATCGAACTTACTTAAGCTGCACAATGGCACTATGTTCTTCTAGAGCTGCTGTACAGCCCAAACTAACTTTGTTGCATTATTTTCCTGTTATCACTTTAAAGCTGCTTTGAAACAATCTGTATTGTAAAAAGCGACTTGAAATAATTTTGTCAGATAAATATCTTCACTAAGTTTATTTTTATATTTATATATTTCAAATATTGTAAAATATGAGGGAAGAACAAAACACCATTTTCCTCATATTTTGATGGTTTAAGCAAACTTGTAGGGTCATTAAAAATAAAAACTAACTTTTATTGTTTGATCAACTCCGTCATCATTTACTGTAACTCCAATACATCATATTTTCATTGAAAAGTGCGTGGCCTCCTCCTCTCTGCTGCCATCTTGTTACTCCTAACTAGGTTAGGAGACCTCTTCAGCTCTCTTAAGTAATTTAGGAGCTGAGACCTAGTCTTGACACTTAGGAACCTTTATGAATCACACTTATTTTTAAGTCTAGGAATAAAAGTAAAGTGACGTCATTCTTAGAATTTTGAGAGACTTAAGACTAAAATTTTACTCTGAGTGGCTTTATACATACGGCCCCAGATGTCCCATGTGTAATTTCACTGCTCAGTCTTGTGAGAGTTTGTCTTCAGTTTGTCTTCAGTTACAACAGAGAGTATAATGGGGATAAAGGAGAATTAATTTGTTACATTTATATAACACTTTTCTGGGTACAGTCTATGAAGTAATGTATCTAATTAGTGAAATATTTAACAAAATATAGTAACGCCTATCCCTAGAGCGCATCCCTTTTTCACAGACATCAGTGGAAAGTTTGTAGTTTGGTCGGATATATAAATGGCAAAGAAAGTAAAACGAAGCATGTATTACTAACATTAACTGACGAGATAGAGAGAGAGAGAGAGAGAGAGAGAGAGAGCACTTCTGTTGTATGCTCTTGGTTGCTGATCGTTCACTCAGCACACGTGTCATTTGGATAAAAACTAAATTGTATTTGTTGAACTGTTACGTGATTTATGTATAACGAGTGGTTCCCTACATTATTACAGGACATTTGTAGGTCAAGGAATTTAATGAACGCAAACATCCGAAGCACGCCCTGAAAGTGCCATCAGACAGTGTGTGAATTGAATTGAATTCTCTTTCATGTCTTGCGCTCGAATGGACAAATTCACATAAAATTCTGTAAAACATCTATCTTAGCAAGCATCCTGGTAAACATAGTTGGTTATATCTTAATATGCATAATCAAAGAAAACGCATATACAGTACAGCAGGCTATATTGTATGTGCATTCAGTCTGCAGCGGCCTAATAAAAGCCTAATGTTTCTGATTCTTAATCAAACTACAAACACAAAGTAATCACTCCCTGCTATTGACTAAATAACTTTTTAACTTTATAAAATATTAATTGATATTTAATTTATACAGCGATGAATATGCAGTATTATTTCACATTTGATTACTTTAATCGAATTATATACCTGAAAACTATTGTTAGACCTACCTGAAAAACCCCAAAACAACGGTTTATTGAATTTGTTGCCTTTCTTTGTTCTATTGTATATGTTCCGCCCTTCGGTGTTTAGTTCGTTTCCTAGTCGGACGCTGAAATCACCCACGAGTCTGCGTCATTACAGAGTTTGGTCAAATCTTTGAAAGTAATTTTTTGTCAGAATTGTTGTTTCTGTATGATGTATATGTTTACATTAAGTAATGTGTGTTGTTACGTTCGTGACTATCAGTTTCATCGCATATGCTAGATTGAAGCCTTTTGTGTTCTGACTCACTGATTTACCCTTGAACCCTTGGTGTTTTTATTAGCTGGTGTGATCCTAATGATCTGAGTGATCTGTTGGGTTTATATTCAGTGAGCACGTCTGCAATGTATTGAGGTCCTAGGCCATTGAATGATTTATATACCAGTAATAATACTTTAAAATCAATCCTAAATCTAACTGGGAGCCAGTGTAAAGACCTGAGGATTGGTGTGATGCATGTATGTTCATATTTTCTGGTTCTGCTCAGCGTTCTGTATGAGCTGCAACTGTCTTATGGTCTTTTTGGGAAGGCCAGTAAGAAGTCCATTACAATAATCCACCCTGCTGGTGATGAAAGCATGAACAAGTATCTCTAAACCAAGGGTTCTCAACTCAGGCCCTCAAGATCCACTTTCCTGTAGAGTTTAACTCCAACCCTGATCAGACTCACCTGACTGCAACTTTCTAGTAATCCAGATGACCTTGATTAGCTTGTTCAGGTGTATTTAATAAGGGTTTGATCTAAACTCTGCCAGAGAGTGGATCTCAAGGGCCTGAGTTGAGAACCCTTGTTATAAACCCTACATGAAAAACACATTAATATTGCTGTTTGTTTTGTTCTCCACACAGGTTACATAGCTGTAATCTCACTGCTCAGTGTTGTGAGAATTTGTCTTCAGTTCTTCAATCCTCAAACACCGCCCTGAGAGAGCTGGACCTGAGTAACAATGACCTGCAGGATTCAGGAGTGAAGCTTCTTTCTGATGGACTGAAGAGTCGGAATCCAAACTGTCAGCTACAGACACTGAGGTAAATGGTTTTCCATTAAACAATTAATATAAAAATATATTATCACAATAAATAATGATGACATTTTGTCAACAAATCTGCTCTCAATGGAATGCCAGAACAAGAGACAAAAACAACATTTGCAGGGATGTAATTGACCATTTTGCAAATAACGTTTGCAATCAAAAAATAATGCATTCAATACCAATATTCATCACCACACCAATTAACATCATCTCTGGGGCTTGACCTTGCTACCTGCATTCTGGTGCAAATATCTTCTTATCCAGGATGATTCCTCGCATCAAAATCCCCAGTAATGTACACTGCTCAGTGTTTGTATAATCCACATTCAGAGTGTTAAAAAAGTAACAAAGAAGCAGTGTAGAAGTTAATGAGATAATTATGGTGAGAGAAATTAAAAATGTCACTTCAGGGTTTTACCCCTATACCTAAACTCACTACTTAGGTGCCCTTTACCTTTACTGTTCCCTGCTAGTGGAGTGACCTGCCTAAAGCCAGGTTCATACTGCAAGATTTTGGCCACAATTTGGCTGTCAGGGACAGATTTTGTGAACCCTTGAAAAGATTCCTCTGCTCCTAGGTCAAAATTTGAAATGTTTGTTCACTAATATTACATGTTATAATACATTAAAATGGTCAATCATTGACTATTGCGATAAAATTTGACCTCATATGAAATTCTGGTAGTGTGACTTCTATGACAACCGTGAGAAAAGCCTAATCATAATTAATGCTATGCTAATTGTTTTTGTTAATTTTAAGAAAGAATCTACAGAAAATAACAGCTGAAAATACAAACTATGCAGGTCATTGTGTGAAAGAGGCTGATGTGAATGCCAAACTAATGACATGTGGAATGTTTCTGTATGTCTTTGTAGATTGTCTGGCTGTATGGTGACAGAGAAAGGATGTGGCTATGTGTCTTCAGCTCTGAGTTCAAACCCCTACCACCTGAGAGAGCTGGATCTGAGCTACAATCACCCAGGAGATTCAGGAGTCAAGCTGCTCACTGATAAACTGGTGGATCCCAACTGCACACTGGATAAACTCAAGTATGTAGAGCAGGAACAGTTTTGATTAACTCAAAAAACAGCATTACAATCTACACTTATTACAAACTAGTTACACTTTATTATAGATTATATTACTACATTACATAAGGTTCTTATTGAGAATTTATAGAGGTTTAGCTCTAGTTAAACTACGGGGCTGTTGAATGCTTCATTCTGATTGGTTGATAAACATTCTAAGGTGTGCAATTATTTTCAGTAAACGCACAGGAAAAGTAGTTCTACCAGAAAGACCGGCGTCAGTTTCTGCGAACGTTGTAATGTGTGTTAACCGGGCTTAAATACTCCATATATCCAGTGGTTATTGGCTAGATCTGAGGTCAATGAATGAAGTATTTAATGAATGACGTGATATCAAACTGCATAAGTCACGAAAAGGAGGCCACATTAAGCCGTGTTGAGGCGAAGGTAACTTGGGTGCATGAGATAGCCTCGATAGGCCTAATGGAGAAAGCAGCCGCACAGTAGGTTGTGAAGTAAATAAGTAAGGGAAACTACCACCAAAACCAGAGTTTGTATAGATAGTATACTTGCCTAAGGAGGTTTTATAGGCAAGGTTTATGATATGCGGTGAACTTACCTTACTCTTACTAGTGACCCTTAAGAGGAAGCGGCATCAGTAAATAGATCCAAAGCTACGGACGATTCGGGAATGCACTTATAGAAAAAAGATATGCCGTTCCAGATTTGAAGCAGGTTGATCCAGAAGCTGAGATCGGGCAGGCCCCCCTTATCTAAGACTTAGTATCGTTAAATTGTGACATATTTTGTGTGTCCCTTTAAATGCAATTGAGTTGCTGCTCCCCGCCTCCGTTCAGAAGAGGGCCAATCCTTTATACGAGGTTCGGATAAACTGGCAATAACGAAACGCAGGAATAATTTTACTCTTTTGAATGGTTTGTGGATGCATTTGTGGAGTTACATTGATTAATCTCACTTGCATGTACCGTCATATTTTACTTTGTAACAGTTTGTAACAGTTGTAACACGCCCTGAAAGCTAATGGGACAAAATGTAACTGTAAAACTGTTACAACTTTTACACAATTTGACACAGTTCCCTGAGGTCTTTATAGGACAGCTGTTTTTTCTCTCTTTCTTTCTTTGGGTCAAATAGTGTTCTGTGCTTGTCTGTACAGCAACGACAGAACAGTTTGCATGCTATGCTCGAACTTTTGTCATTGCGTTAAAACTGGTTACACAGTTATCACTTGCAAAATTCATGGACAGAAAAAAAAAAAATATGGAAGTAGTGTCCTTGACATCACCCATAGTTTTCTGAAGAGCATTTTTTAAAGCCCAAAGTCGGCGGAGCTGGTCGTCAATGAAAATGGGCAAAAAGGCAGGATTAGCTGAGGTGACGTGACTCTCACTGATATCAGACAAAAGCACCTGCATGAAGTTGGCCCCCCACCCAACGCAAAACTTCGCCAAAATATGCTCAATCATTTGTGCTCCATTTGAGCTGTAAACAGTTTCGTTTGTGCTGCTTCGGTTTTTTAGATATTAAAAGAATATTTTTAGGTCATTCTGAGGTCACTCAGCCCCGTCACATGATCCAAATTCACCCAAAATAGTCTTGTTTGTTTGTGCTTTGTTTGTGCTGGTTGTAAAGGTTTTTCACGATTAATACCGTTCCAAATTATCTTACATCCTAACCAGGATATATAGATAGTCCCGCGGTAACTACAGAGCCTATCCTGCAGTCGTGCCTTTTAAGGGTTAGGTGATCAGTCTCTACAAATTCGTATTCTACTACAAAGATAATAAATTATAAATATAATAGATCTCCCCTTTGTAGTGTAAGTCTACCTTTTTAAGTACCCTTGGACTGTGTTTGCTATACAACAATACCCTGTCGTAAGCTGCCTCTTTGGCTTTCTAATCAATCAAATCTCACAGTGCATACATTTTCTTAACTGAAATGAATGCTTACCCTCCAGCCGAGTTCCTCCAGACAGGGTCTTCCTGATCCGGATAGGAGGAGACACGTACTCAAAAACCCAAGTTCCAGTCAAATGATTGTAATAAATGTTTAACAATATTTATTAAAAGAATCAAAATGAAAAGAATACTTGTTACAGGTTATAATCAAAGTACTAGTCTAACAGAGTAATATTAGCTAGGCTTAAAGCTTCTTGCACCCGAAAACTGATGGCGTTCCGGATTGGAGATTGCAAGGAAGAGCAATGAGTCCTGTCCAGTCCTTATCTTATAGTCCGAATTCAGATGTCTTCATCATATTTACTGTAAGGCACACATGATTTCAACATCACATGTACATCTGCTGATCCCAGCTAGTGTCTAACATTCTATTCCTGTACAAGCCTGACTGTCCAGTCAGTGGCTTTTCCTCCGAAGATACAATAGTTCTTTTGTATGTGTGGACAAAGACCCTTGTCACTGCTCTCTCATGTCACTTGAGAGAGGCAGAGATGGACAGAAAATTCTTTATTCAAAACAATATATTTAGACAGTCATATGTTTTAGTAAACCAAAGAGCTCGTCATCGACATGCTTAGTTACAGGCTTCCTATTGTGACCCTTCCTACATTGACGTCGAGTTTGAGGTGTGGGTGAAGTGAATGAAATGCCGCTCTCAGGTGGAGCCTCGTGACTTTGCAGCACATGGTATGTGCCGGTAAAGGTTTCATTTGTGCTGTGTCGGGTTTTAAAATATCAGACATTTAATTATAGATGATTTAATAGAACTTCAACTACTTATCAGTAGGTTTGGGTATTGAGAACCGGTTCCATTTTAGAACCGGTAACAAATTTCCAAAAACCGGGTATTCGATAAGACGCACGCATTACGATTCCTCTTATCGATTCCTGACTATCCGTTATTTCAAATGTAGACGCGCGGCAAGCACGTTCACAACAGAAGCGACGTGGGCCGTGGGCACGACGAGGATGCGGTGCGTGGCGCTCGTTTTTGAAGGCGCGCCTATGCCTCGGCGAGGTGAAAACATCTCGACTTTTCAGAATGCCGCAAGCGGTGCGCAGGTCATGTGACAAAAAACAACCGACCTTTCTGTAATATCAAAAGCTCGGCCGAACAGCTGATCATATTTGAACAGGGCGGGTTTTTATTTCTCATCTCCATAAATATATCTAGTAGCCTAGTAAAGCTAATCCAAGGGCTATAAATAAATGAATCCTTTGCTGATACTTCCTCGTTGTCATCATGGAGAGCGAAGTTCGTGGTTGCATAGCAACGACAGATGCCACGGGAGCGCAAGCGCTTTTGGAAAGAAGGAGAAAGCGGCGCGGCCGTGCTTTTCCATGCATTTTTAGACGCGATATGTGAACGGTCCCTAATTCAGGAATCTATGTGGCTTAAAATAATTTTTGTTTTGTTTAAAATGGTTCACGATTACATACATCAGACAACTACTCAGAATAACATGTTTAGTCTAATAGTCTATTTAAAAAAAAAACTAGTTTGAATAATTAATTCAAACACTAATTTATTCAGTGTCTCATAAATACTTGTTTAATGATTGAATGATTCACCATTTTTGAACGAATCTCTCGAGTCTTCTTGAATAAATAATTCAATGAAAAATAACAGACGATTTTTACCAACTACTTTAATAATGTAATCAACACCTTTATATGAAGAGACTCCTTTCACTTTAGCCATTTTATTGGTTATTGCTTAAAATTGGCAAGAATTAAAGGTAGAAATATTTATTCTTCAAGTATTTGCCCTTTTTTCTCCCTCGAAAAAATATTGGAATCGGAAACAAGAATCGATAAGAACCGGATTCGATAAGCAGAATCGGAATCGGAATCGCTAAAAATGAAACGATACCCAACCCTACTTATCAGTGATTTGTAGTTTTGTCATGTTTATTAAAATCGTCATGGTGTTCAGACATTATGCCAGACTCTTTTTCTGTCACTCACTTTCTCTCTGGGCAAAATGAATTTCTGCGCGTGTGCCATCAAGTCGTAGTTTAATGTAACTTCAACAATTTTGGGCACGAGAACAGCAAAAATATCCTTGAGGTGGGCACATTTTTAAAGTTGAATTGAAGAAGACTTTCTGTCATCACATAATTTGTTCAATAAACAATTATCTTTACTTCATGCACTGGTCTCTCCTGATTGTAATTTTTATTTATTTAGAAAATGAGTCTCATCTACTACACTTCACTGCCACCACTAGGGGCAAGTGACACTTCTGTTCAAGAATGCTCTTGTATAAAATAGTGTAGAGTAGGTGAAGAAAAGGTTGATACATATTAAACTACAAAAGTCATTACTAATCCAAATTTCTGTCCATTGTAAGTATACATTGTTTTAAAACTCAGTTACAATATTAGTAGCTTAAAGAATAATTTTACAACATTCAAGAGAGCTAAGATTGTCAATGGTTATTGAACAGAAAACTCATTAATAACACTTATATTACTAATTTAGCTATGAAATGCTGATTACAGTTGCAACAAGCTGCCTTTTAGTATAAAAAATGAACATGGGTCACATGTGCAACTGTAGGCTAGTTAACATTTCATAGATAAATTAGTGATATTAGTATTAGCAATGACTTTTCTGTTCAATAGACAATGACAATCTAGGGGTCAACATTACCATATTGGTCCTAATATAAGATATATTATCCCGCTACATTATCCTTAAAAGGGGGGTGAAATGCTATTTCATTCATACTGAGTTTTTTACACTATTAAAGAGTTGGATTCCCATGCTAAACATGGACAAAAATTTTAAAAATTAAGTTGTACGTTTGATGGAGTATTTCTGTACCAAAAATACTCCTTCCGGTTTGTCACAAGTTTCGGAAAGTTTTTTTCGAGTATGGGCATGTGTGACGTCAGATGGGGTGAAATTTCCTTATACGGTCCTAAGGGCTCTTCTCCCGGAAGGGCACTCGCACACCCGTAGACTTGAAAGCAGAGCGAAAGCAGTACCTCATCTAAGCACTGTGCTCGCTGCAGTCACAGGACTTTGTTTGTTCCCTGCATTTCGACGATGATTGTTTTATAAACAAGGCCCAGTTCGACGCCGGATTTAGCAGTTCCAACGCTAAAGGTTCACGGTCGCGCGTTGGAACCGCAGGCGGTGAGTAAAACTCATAGACAAACTGCTTCAAATGTCTGTTTGTTGTTAGCTATCGGCACGTAAGCACCGCCCACACGGCACGCCTCCAGCCGCTCGTTTTTTTAGTAAACAGCTAGACAACAAAATCACTGCAAAGGCACTATACACTTTTGTTAAATTAAACAGACACAACATCTGGACTGCTTTAGGGTTTACTCATGAAAGTGATCATGAAACAAGTGTCAGTAGTGATGACACTGATTTTGAGCCAGGGTCCCTTTCCTTCAGTCCAAAAGATTGCTGGACTTTTGATTTTGAAGTTCCATTTCAGAAATGGATTGAATTTATGCCTGAAACGGTTACGTACAAAAACAAGTTCTCTAAAAAAAAAAAAAGGAATACACTATTTTGAAGCCTGGTATCTGGACGCATGTGATAAATCATCACATTTGGCAAGAAGTGAAATGCCCCTGCACATTTGCCTTTTAAAAGAGCCACAGTCTATCCACCAGCCACAGACAAATACATTGTAATCAGAGGCAACTGTAAGGAGTGTCGTGGCCACATTCACATAAAATGTGACAAAGCCTGAAATAAACAGCACAATGATGTTCAAGTGTTCACTTAAAAACATTGATGACTCCCTGCACACTGGCTGTTCCAAGCGTGCCATGTCTGGTAACTTGCGTGTGCAGATATCCAAAGAACTGTGTGAGGGTAGAATGAACCCCATGTATGGAGGGCATCAGAGGCAACAAAGCTGATGGATCCTGAGCCAAGTCATCTGCCTAATTTGGCCACCCTGCGCAAAGCAAAGCAAGAGAGAAATTATTTAGAATTAGGCGAGAAGGATCCTATTTTGTCACTGCAGATGTTAAAATACAGTGCACCTCACAGTGGTAGCATTAAAGACATTGGACTGGACAAGTTTTTCTATCACTATTGGAGTCAAACACAAATGTATATGTACAAGACATTATCAAAGACATCTACAAACCCCACTGAGAGTTTTGATGCAACTGGCTCAGTGGTGAGGAAACTACAGAGACCAAATGGCAAATCTGGCCATGTATTCCTATATCAGGGTGTTGTCAAGTGTCCCAGTGGTGCAAATGCTGTCAGAGAGTCATGATGTTAATGCCATAACACATTGGCTGACAGAATGGATACGCAGGTGCACCTACTCCAAAAGAGGTTGTGAGTGACTTTTCTCTGGCTTTGCTCGGAGCTTTGGTCAAGGCTTTTACTTGTCCTTCGGATGAGACGTTAAACCGAGGTCCTGACTCTCTGTGGTCATTAAAAATCCCATGACATTTCTCGTAAAGAGTAGGGGTGTAACCCCGGTGTCATGGCCACACACCATTGGCCCTTACCAATCATGGCCTCCTAATAATCCCCTTACATTGAATTGGCTCTATCACTCTCTCTCCTCTCTCCACCTATATCCAGTGTGTGGTGAGCGCACTGGCGCCGTTGTACTGTGGCTGCCGTCGCATCATCCAAGTGGATGCTGCACACTGGTGGTGGTTGAGGAGAGATCCCCTGACATGATTGTAAAGCGCTTTGGGTGTACAGTAGTACACATGAAAGCGCTATATAAATGCCCGATTCTATTCTATTCTATTCTATTCTACTTCTCATCCTGATCTTAAGACCTACATCAATGAGTGTTGTGGAGTCTTACTCGGTAAACAGTCAGCAAAAGTCCCACCTTGTATTGTGCGGGTTGATGTTGCACACTGCATCAAGATGTTCTGCCGGTGGGACTGCTTGGAAAAAAAACCTACATCGCATTAAAGATTTCTTTGTGAGGTCAATAGCTCAGCTTCTCATGTCACAATCCATGGACGATGCAAGAGAGCTACTAAGATGTATTACTATTGTGGCTCTCAGCGAAGCAGAGGGCAGTGACAGCTCTGGAGCCCCCCTCATTTCAGAAAGGTGCAAGAAATACATGAAAGCCCGAATTGCAGAAGAGTGTGTCATCATTCCAGATGTAGAGGGTGCGAACCTGGAAGAAGTGGATCCATGTGACCAAACACAGACAGACCTGCGGCAGTGGGTCACAGACATATGAGGAGAGCAGGTCACTTGCCGTAGCTAATGGTGATCATGACAATATGCACTTCCTTCCTGAGATTATTTCCAATATAATCTGGCTTGCAAATTACTTACCACTCTGTACAGGGGTAATGATCCCTCACTTCCGGAGCTCCAACATCACCGCAAGTTCAGCCAATGTCGAAGCCGAGTTCAAAAACATCAAACGCGGCCTTTTCAAGCATGAAAACTTGCCTATTCGAGTAGATCGATTCATTGCTCGACATCTGTCCTTCATTGAAGGCAACATGCATATTTTTTCTGCAAAACAAAAGAGGTTGTAAAAAGGTGAAGAGGATGAAGCTGTAGAAATGGATGCTTCCTGCTCTGGGAAGTCTGACACTGTCACAAACATCCATCCAACAGATGACAAAGCTGTTGAAAACTGGAAAGGCTTAGCGGTTCCACCCAAAGAGAGGAAGAGGAGTTCATACCTCTCTCCTTGTCCTGAATGGCTCCATGCAGATCCATCTGTGAGGGGGAAAAGACTCAAAGTGGACCTGTTGAAAAATGGAAACCATCAACAGCATCAAAGAATCTCTGTGCTCAACACATGTGCATTTGATGCTTTTTGTCAATGCTTATGTTGTGCTTTCTGCGGTAGTGTCACTTTTGAAAATAGTTTGCAATGAGGATTCCAGCAACCTCCTCCAGCTAGTGAAATCCATCACCACAAAGGGTCTGAATGCACAGGCCTACATACAGAGGGCAGAGCTGCTGAGTGAAATATTCAAAGCTGTCTGACTGAAGTCTGGTGCTCTCCAAATCGATGCACAATGCCACATCTCCACTATCATTGAAAAGTCTATGACAAAACGCACTTGTGTTTCATTGTGTTCTCCTCACAGTATTGTGGTCTCAGCAAACAAGTCACAAGGGAAATTGCATTTGTTTGTACTTCTGTTGCTGTACTGCAGGCTTCTGGCATGGCTCATCTTCAGACCGCGGTGAAAGAAGGCCTTAACCTTCCGGAGTCCCCCTGCCTCAGGCCGATCCAAAGTCTGTCACAGTGTCCCTCTGCAATCAAGCCAGATACCTCAGGAAAAGTGCTCTGTGCAGGGAAAGTTTCTCACAGTTACAGTCTGGGAGAACTTATGTGGATTGACACTGACCTGGGAAGCAACTCCATAGAATTTCCTTTGAGTGACTTTCCCTCCAATTTTTTCTCCAGGGAAAGAGATTTACTTTACGGGCAGTCATTGCATTTAGAGGAGGCTTAACCCAGGATGCTCTTGGACATTATGTGGCCTACTGCAGGAGGTCTCCATGTGTCTGGGAGATGTATGACGACCTGAGAAGTGGAGTGACAGGAGCGTCAGTTAAAAACAAAATATGCCCACATGGTGAATTATAAAGACTGATTGCACTATTTTAATTTAATTTCACAAGTTAAATTATTTTTGTTGACCTTTTGTATGCCACACACCCATGTTTTCCTACTCCTGTTAGGAGAAGTAGTGTGCTATTTTATGGAAGTTTGCACTCAAGTCTATTATTTTGTGTAGTATTTTTGGTTTGAAGACAGATAGTAACTAGTCAGTATTAAGTGTTTCTAAGTTTCAGTTTTTAAAGGTAAATGTTTTTGTTAATGGATGTTCGATAGTACATTAAATTTCAAATGTTAAATCATTTTGACTTAATTAATTGAGTCATGAGTTTACACAAACATAATAATAATAATAATAGTTATTAAATAAATTATACACACACACACACACACACACACACACACACACACACACACACACACACACACAGTACCAGTCAAAAGTTTGAAAATGTTTATTTTTTAATGTTTCTCAAAGAAGTCCCTTCTGCTCACCAAGGCTGTATTTATTTAATCAAAAATACAATAAAATTGTGAAATTTTCCATATATTTTCAATATATATTTCAATATAATACTTTTATATGTGATTATATAGTAAAGTGTAATTTATTCCTGTGATCAAAGCTGAATTTTCAGGATCATTACTTTTGTCTTCAGTGTCACATGATCCATCAGAAATCACTCTTATATGGTGATGTTATGAATTTGATGCTCAAGAAACATTATCAATGTTGAAAACAGTTGTGCTGCTTAATATTGTTCTTTTTTTCTGGAAACAAAGGTTTTGGTTAAGAAACGTGTATAAAAAAATAATACTTTTATTTAGCAAGGACGCATTAAATTAATTAAAAGTGAAAAAATATCATGGTTTCCACAAAAATATTAAGCATCCAAAACCCACGCAATGGGTATTCAACATTGATATGAGCACCAATAATAATTGAGCACACAATCAACATTTTACTATGATTTCTGAAGAATCATGTGACATTGAAAACTGGAGTAATGATACAGAAAATTCAGCTTTGACAGCACAGGAATGAATTACATAGTAATTATATTAAAACAGAAAATAGATTTTTTAAATTGTAATAATATTTCATAATGTTCAGTGTATGTTTGATCAAAAAAAAATTCAGCCTTCATGAGCTAAGAGACTTTATAATAATCAAATTTTTTGGCCCATACTGTATAGGCCTGTACACACACACATTTATATACTTTATTTGATCCCACATTACAAGTCAAATTTCATTAGGAATCAATTTTTTTTTAAATAATCCAACAGATTAAAACAGATCAGCACATTGTTATGGATTAAACCTGTTCTAAGGGTACAGGAAACATCGCCTCTTCCAAACAATCATGCTTCCTATAGTTGCTGAGATTGAACAGTACTTTGCCAACTGTTTGGCCCTTGTTTTAGAAATCCCCCCAATGCAAAGTCCACGGATCGCCAGCCTGTGTACATGACCTAGACTACCAAACACCAGCACAATAAGCTGGCATTTGTACCCAAAGTTCTCAATGATCGATACCAATGACTGATATTTTAGAATCTTAGAGCAGTAAGAATCCTCCATGAACAAGTCAAATGCACATGAAACTTCAAATAGTGTAACTTTTTTCCCATTCTGAGAGATTTTAACAATATCGGGTGTATTAGCAATTCCTAAAAAAGTATTTGCAGGTGAGTTAAACCAATCAGACTGTACAGTGGTGTGTTTAAAGATCTGCTCATCACCCACGCAGGGAACCTGAGCAGCAATGAGGTCCACAAGTCTGTCGTGTCGGGCAATATATAGTCCTTTAAGTGATGAACAACTGTTCATGATGTGGGCTACTGACTCCAGGTGTTGAGGGGGGGCATGCAGCATGCAGAGGGGCGAATGGGTGGAGGGAAACCACACTGATAAGTTGTATTTTGTAGGAAGAACCTGCAGACGTGCTTTTACGCAGAAGGTGAGGATCTCATCACTGATGGTGGCATTGCTGTAGATGGTGTGTGACACAGAGTGGTCCGCGCAGGGCAGTTTTTCTAACTTTCCCTGGAGTTTCAGACTGGACCAGTACTCCATATTTTGAGCTCTTTGAATAGACAATAGAGTCTGCCTTGATGTTCTAGGCTGGAGCAGGAGAGCAGTGTTGTTATGGTGCAGTCTAGCTTCCACGATGACAGATGAGTCCTCCACGACTGCATCAGAGACATCCACAGGTCGGCATTGAGAGGTCCACTTCAGGTTAGTGCCTGTTCTCCAGCATAAATCATTTAAGTCTGGCCAGTCTGATGACACACCAAATCCCTGTGCCCGTCCGTCCAGCTTTCCATTTGTCTTTCTTTTAAAGCCCAGGAAGCTGTCTTCCCTGCCGCATGCGTGCAGCACCTTCCGTTTTTTAAAATCCAGCAATAAAGATGCCCTGGCCATCTGCCTCACGCTGGCATCATCACAGTTCAGCATGTGGGTGAGATGGGACTGTCTTGTGGCGGTGTACTCCCACATGCAGTGTGGAACTCCAAGCCCCCCGTCTTGTCTTTTCTGGAAAATAAAACATCTTGTGGAATGTGTGTTGAGACAAAGCCATTTCCTAATCACGCTTACGGTTTTGTTGTCCATTTCACGCAATACTTTTTGCGGAATATGAACATTTGCGAAAAGATGTTGAATTTTAGAAAACGCTATGTCTCGTATTGCTTGCACTTTTAGAGTAACAGGAAGAGGTGAAGCGTCAATGAGATCCAGTCTGGACATAAACTGATGTCAGCGATGAAAAATCTGCCTGCCTCTATGGGAATTTAACATAGGGGTGTCCAAACTTATGCACCCTGTATTTTAAGGAAGAACATTTATATATTTATGATACATTATTCATTCACAAAGAAAATTGGTGTCCTTAAAGGTTGGATTTTTCCTAAGTTTTTAAATTAAGGCATTAAGTTCAATTTCCAAAAGATGATTTTTTATTCCTCTTTTTAGTCAACTTTAGCATGGGTGTCTAAACTTATGCATAGCACTGTATACCAACGGTTGCCACCGCTCCTCCTCTCGTAGAAAACTGCACATTTACTGTGCTTTACTTGTAAGCCAGACCATGTCAGGAATCTATCAGTGCATGACAACATGTTTTTAATCACGCCTTCATCTCGGGATGCAATGACCACATCATCAGCATAACCCTGGACTGGGTTCGGTGACAGGACATGGGGCAGGGCATGTGCGCAGAGCCATTTTAGCCACTGATTTATTGCAATGATAAAGTTCACAGCACTCCATGGACAACCAGTTTTGATTCCGACCTCCAGTGGTATTGGTCTGGTGAGGTCTTTTCCACAGATCACTTGTAGGTAGGAATCATGATATACATCTTTTATTATGTCCACAAAGATCTTAGGGAGCTGTATGTCTTCCAATGCATCTATCATGACTCTATGAGGCAATGTGCCAAAAGCATCTCTGAAGTCAAGGAAGGCAATATACAACTTAGCAGATTCATGCTTAAAATCGTCAATGGCAGTTTTTAAGCAAAAAACATGTTCATTCATGCCTTGTTGCTCAATGTAAGCTTTTTGTTTGTTAGACAGAATTCCAGCATTAACCAGCCAAGGTAATATTCTTGAAAGCAGACACTTCATAAAGACTTTGTATACAGATGGCAATAGAGAGATGTCCCTCCATGTTGAGGGATCTTCTGGTACATTGTCTTTCTTCGGTATTCTATGAATGAGTGCTCCCTTCCATGAACTAGGGACTTTGCCATTAATCAAACAGGTGTTAAATATGCTTTTCAATATGTAGCAAGATGTTTGCTTTGTGGCTTTAAGATTCTCGTAGGTAACACCATCTGAACCACTGGCTTTGTTATTGGGCAGATCCAAAATTACTTTCTCAATCTCTTCTATTGTAAACGCCGATGTCGGTGGCGGCGACTGAGTCATTATGTTGTCTAAATCATCATTCCACGGCGGTAATTTAAGCGCGATAGTAGTTGGATCAGACTGACATTTCTTCCGATAATAACTGTACACTCGCTCAGTGTTACCAGTATCTAACGGTGGTGTGGGAAACATGCAGTCATTTAGGATAATATCAATCGCCCTTGCTCTACGGTGCTGCCATAGATACACTGCATGAAAAGAGGTGTATCCGGACCAGTATACTCCTGTATACACTGCTGAAATTCGGAAGAATCCGGGAGTATACTGGCCGGATAGCTCAAATTCCATGGGTCTGTATATATCCGTATACATCCGAAATGATACCAAATCGGATGTATGTTGTGGACGTATACTCCCATGCTACAGCCATTTGTTGCCATGGCAAGTAATCCCTCAAAGGTTTTTTCAAGAGAACATTTTCACACCTTTGTGCACCTTTTGGCCTTCCCCCCCATTGGTCCTTTTCTTTTAAAACCACTCCTATTACCCAGACCACTATTGGAGGACAGGACACATTGAAAACCCAGGAAAGTGATTTGATTGGTTACTTTTAGAACATAACCCACCCTAGGCCTTATTGCACAGTGATTTGATTGGTTATAGGCCAGCTATGCAGATATTGCTCAGTATACACTAAACCCCCCTTCCCCCAATTTTAATACATTCAAATATAATTTTAAAAACACACACAAAGAACAATGAGAAAGTCTGACATTTTTATTAAGGTAAATAAAACATTCCAAAGAGCATTATAAACAAGCATTAAAAAGGAATGGGGGAACAAAAATATTTGAGGGGATGAAAATGTAAAGGAACAAAAACAAATATAACATGAACATTCCAAAGAACATTATAAACATACATTAAAATAAATGGGGAAAAAGAAATGTGAACAAAGGTGTAAAGGAAAAAAAATACAAAACGTGGAGATAAGCAACATGCACATCAAAAAAGGAACAAATATACAAAGTATACAATATAAAACGAGATCAATAAATAAATATAGAAATTAAAGTGTATATATGTAAATATTCATTTTTTCAAACTGCCATGATGCACTGGTGGTGTGACGTAGCATGGGTCAGCCTCTAGTCTGGTTTGTAGTACCTGGCAGAGAGCAGATAACTCTGTGGTTCTGTTTGGTGGAGACCTCAGCATCCACACTGGCCTTCCATCAGCAATAGCATCTTCATCAGACATCAGTTCTATTGTTGCAGTCTTCCACAGTTCCCTTTATGTGTTGGGTTTGTACAACACTGGACCTGATCTCCAGCAACTGCAAAACATGACAGTAATTTAACCACTAAAACAAAGAGGAGGATAGTTACATTCTGAAAAACAAAAACTAAAAAAAAACTGCTTAACCAGTTTCTTAACTTACCCATCTCTTTCGTTGACGGTTCTTTGCAGTGTTCTTCATAGTGTTTCTTTTCTGGGCCTTTTCAGGCTGAGCCAAAGAATACTTCCTCCGCAAAGTCTCAAAATACGTCTTGCAACCTGTTGAATAAATCATAAATAAATGTAATGCCAATAAAACTAAGTAAAACAGAGGACATTAAAATGATTACAACATCTTTAAGATTACCTTTTGCACATTCAGGGTCAACGTCTGTAAAAGTTGTCCTTAATTCTTCGAAGAGGTAAGTGGTCACAGCCAGGTTATGTGATGAATTTATTCTGGGGGAAAAAGTTGCAGGCATCATTAATGAAATTCAGTTTTAGTATTTCAAATCCATATAGTGGTAGATTAAACTAACATTTACAGTATACAATACGCAGTCTTACCCGGTTTGTGGATCGTATTTGTGTGGGTTGTTCTCTGAATTATGGAGGCACCTTACAGATTCCTGTAAAGTTTTAAATTAAAAAGCGTTTAAATGGATTCACAATCTGCAAGAACCACAAAACTGAATTTTCAGTTTGAATAAGTTGGCCATCACAGTAAACATAAGAGACAAAACATATCAGTTCATAAATCTTTAAGATGTCACTCAGCGCCTCTGATATCTTACCGGTTCGTGCCGCCTTCTGCCTATACAAGGCCACCAGTGCAGGTGTGTGCTGGTCAAGCACAGCATAGAACTGGTTCCGTATGTTGACGTTTGTGATGCGTTGGAACTCAGCACAAAGCTACAAAAACATACAAAAATAATTATATAAAAAGACTAATACTCGATTTGCAACAGAAAACACATTTGTGAGGCAACATGTTCCGTTAAAATACATTGTTGAGCAACATGGTCACATGCAAAGTGATAGTTCTTACACACAGTGAATAGTGGCATTTGCTGTTCCACTTGAATGTGATACATATTAAAAATTTGGCAGTGAAATATGTGTGAAGAGTGGCAGAAAAGAGAAGTGAGTCTGTTTTACCTGTGATTCAATCCGAAGAGCCTGTGATTTCCCCAAGAAGTCCTTCACCTGCACAGATAAAACAATCAATATGAAACCAGTCAAATTATGCAATCAACCTCTTTAATGACAAATTAATGATACAAAATTTCAAGTGAATGTAACTTACCGATAAAGTTGCTCTCTGGTGACAATGTAGGTCTGCACATGCACACAAAAACAGACAGCAAGGTATTTAATTTTTAAGAGACGTTTGATTGATGCTAATGAATTAGCTGCTAGGCTCCAAATAAAAGAAATGGTGAAAAATAGTTACAGCCTAAATTAACATTTGAGTCACCTTGATTTTGGGGGATGCTCACTGCACTCCTTCCACTTAAACCTATAATAAAAAGACGTTTGTAAAGGGTTTAATAAAAACTTGCATAGTTCATTCGGTAACTATTATGTCCATAACCTTAACTTTGTTTGAGTAAAAGTTAACGTAACTGCTAACGTTAGCCACTAGCTCATTTGTGTGCATGTAGATCACATTGAACTTGCCAGAGCAGGGCGCTTAACACAAACAGCAGCAACACACTCAAAAACAGAAGGACTATCTCTTGCTGAAAAGAGTTATTGACTAACGTTAACATGATTGCCCTGCCACGACATTAACAGTACACAGGATATTATCTGTAACTAGCAGGCGGACTGACGGCAATCGCGCCCGCGGCACCGCGCTTGCAACTTAAAAATAGCCTCGTCTAACAGTCAAATATCACGTGTAATATGATATTCTTACAATATTACAACAAGCAAAGTAGTTTTGAAGTGTTTTGGTTTACTTACAAGTTGTTTCATTCTTGATACACGTCGCTCAAGAGGGTAGCCATCTTGGATAGATTTTTCAGGTAACGTCAGCTGCACGTCATGACGTCATATCACGTGATCGACAGTACACTTTAAAATAGTGAGTAAACCAGCGGTGTTCACTCAGAAATGCTGAGGCACACAAACATAAAAATACATATTTGTTCATAGACATTAATAGTTTAAAGGTGGATTAAATCAGCAAGAGATTTTAACTGTAGTGACCTCGGTCTTCAATTCAGTGGAGTAGAAAAGCTCAGGTTCCTTCTACATTTTTAATAAATATCAAGTCACCTTTATTTATACAGCGCTTTTTACAATACAGATTGTTTCAAAGTAGCTTTACAGAGATAACAGGAAAGTAATGCAAGACAGTTTGTTTCCAGAAGAAAATAGCTTCACAGCCCAGGGGCTCGTTCTTCGTACGTTGCTTATTACATCCGAGATCAAATGACACATCCAAGATGATTTCATCGTGCTAATCATAATCCGGCTAATTGAGTTCTTCGAACACACTTGCCGGATAGGATTAGTATCGCTGGATTGAGTTATCTGAGATAACTGCGCGTTCACGCTCTGGCTTAAAAGGGGATATGTATCGATAGTGGAAACATTGATCAGCAACGCTGCCATTGGCTGCTCAGCGTGGCCAAAGAGCGCGCACAGTTTTTCTCATATTATATCTATGTTTTTTTCTCCTCAGCAGAGCAAGAACTAATAGTCGAAGTTTATTCGGAATTTTAATGTTTTAATCAAAACGCCAGGGAACACCTCAAAGTCTGCAAAAGCCAGGAGAGAGGGCTGGCAAAAAGTAGCAGACAATTTAAATCTGTTAGAAGTGGCCATGTTAGATGTTTTTATCACTTATTAGCCTATATTTTTGTATTTTAATAATTGCATAATTACTTTGTTCATTGTAATGTCAGAGTCGCCACACTAGAATATGGGAACAAATAAAAGTGAAGTACAAAAATATTCTAATGGTAATTTTTAGTTATATTATAGTCTCTTTTATGAAAGGCACTGTTAAATAAATGGTTGTCTGATTATAAAAGCAATCAAGAAAAAGGCTGAGAAAAAAAAAGATCTTAGTAGCCTACACTGTATTTTTGCTGCATTAAATTAAGGCCATATAGTCATTTCAGCTGTTAAATCTTGAGTAATGATGAATTGCTTTGACTTGTGGAAGTAAAAACTGATAAACTTATGTTAATGTAAAAATATGTATTGAAGAAGAGTTCAAAAAGAGTTATTGATCACATTTTTCCCAAGTGTAGTTCATTGTAATGACATTGTGTTTTCCTCTTTTGTGCACTTTTACATAATACACCAACACTTGTTAACTTAAGTGGACATTTTCTAACTTTCCAAAGGAAAGAAAGTATAAGACTTTGTAATGTCCATTTGTTTCCATTGCACTGGACAGTGAATAAACCCTCTCAGATAACTGTCATATGGAGGAACTAGCCTACCTGCAAGTGCATAAATAACTTTACTTAATTTACACTTGTATGCTTTATGGCTGCAATATAAGTGTCAGGATTCCACATCTACAGAAAGGCCTACAGAAGAGTCTGCACAGACAGAGGAGACATAGGCCTACAGGTGGCCAGTGGATAGCCAACTTTTCCTTTTTATTTGTTGCATGAGGCATGTGTCTAATATCTCTTGTTGCAGGCACTTGACCACTGGCTTTTCTTTACAAAGAACAATTGAAATAAAACTCAAGGAACTAAGCATATTTGTCTTTTATTAAACATTTAATGAAAAGTGTATTTTTTTTTTTTTTTGGCAGTGTTGTGTAATATGGCACATGCAAATGCAACAATGTCACAGGCCCTGTCAGGTGTGCAACCCTCAGACTTTTCAGACACTGACATCTTCCCTTTAGTTAGCCAAAGTTCATTTCATTGTGTGCCCTTGTCCTGGCTAGAGCTGCATTGTAACTGGTTTGGGTCAGGGAATGGGGTCATAAACACCTGTCTGCAGGAACATGTCATAATCACCTATGAACAAATGCAGTTCTGTTAGGATCAGCATAAGTGTATGTAATACAGTGAGCTTGATATTTAATTGTGGAACTTTTCTTACCACTTTCAAATAATGTGCATAAATGTGAATCTCTGAAAATTCTTAAGTCATGCACAGATCCTGGCCATTTTGCTTTCACATTTGTGATATGGAAGATTTTAGTCAACTGCCTTTTTTTTATTTGATATAATATTATTAGGAATAATATCTGGAATATTAAGAATCACAATAGTAACTGGGCTGCACATTTACATTGTGAACCCCCTTTCTGTTCACATAATCCCCTTCATTGAGGCCTTGATGGCAGTCTAGCCTATAAGCCTGAGTGACATACTGTAATCAGCATGGTCATGATCGCATGATCTTCATAAAAAAATATTTAAATAGTCTAATAAATAGTAGGCTATAGTCTAATAAATAAAAAAAATAAAAAGCTGCTTAAAAAAAACTGATTTACATTGGGTCTTCAGTGGCTTGGAAATGCCAAAAAAAAAAAAAAAAAAAAAACTAAAACTGTTTTTTAAACCTAAAAGCGCCAGGTAAACTCCGAATGACACGACAGACAGCACTTTCCATCAAGTTCTCCGCATCTCCAATACTGTAAAGGAAAGAGCCACTCGCAATTAATCTTAGGGTACAGTTTGTGCTGTAGTGACTCCGACAAGTCGAAAATAAATGTGCGTTTCCAACAAATTAATAATGTAAACGACAATCTCACGAGTCACGAGGAAAAAAAATATCAGAAAGTGCACTATCGCACTGCGCTGGACTTCCCGTATCATCTCCGTTTATGAGCCGCAGTCTAATCCTGTTTACATGAAATAAGCTGCTCCCGAGCAGGTTTAAGTTTGCGCACCTGTTGCTATGACAGCAAGTCCAGGATGAGCGTCGAAGAACCAAACGATCCAAGATCATGCCAAATCCCCAACAATCAAATCCAGCTAACTGAGTTAGCGACGTACGAAGAACGAGCCCCAGCTTAAGTCAGTTCAGTGGTGATTCATTTTGTTGTATAAATAAATAAATAAATTTAAATGTGGATATATATAGCCACTTTGGAGAAAACCGTGATGTCATCGTCCAGCTCAGCTCAGATCTCATATAATAGTGTCAACGCAGGCAGATCAATAATATTGTTGAATATTAAATTAAATTTCCCCAACTAAGCAAGCTAAAAGCCAATTGTAAAAAAGGTGACAATTGTTGTTGTCTGCAATTTGTAAAACTTCACAATAAAATTTGAGATATTCTGAAATGTTTGGTTCATTTTTCTTTATTTGTTCCATTAAATTTATTGCTGGGAAAAAAATTAATCGCGATTAATCGCATCCAAAATAAAAGTTTGTGTTTGCGTAATATATGTGCGTGTACTGTATATAATTATATTGTATACATAAATACACACATATGCATGTATATATTTAAGATTTTTTATTTTTTTTTATTTTTTTTTATTAAATTATTTATATTTATATATAATATAAATTATGTATAAATGTATATACAGTATATACATGCAAATATTTCTTAAATAAATACATGTGTGTATTTATACATACAGAATAATTATACACAGTACACACACACATATATTATGCAAACACAAACTTTTATTTTGGATGCGATTATTTTTTCCCAGCATTAATTAAATTCCTTTGTTTATTTCATTAAATATTCAGATGTTTTTGTGAACGTATATGTTCAGACTGGGTGTTTATTTTGTCCTGTTTTTATAAAAAATATTTGATTAAGAGACTTTTTTTTCATGCAGTGGTTTTAAGGCCCTGACACAGGCGACGTGAGCCAACCCTAGAGTCGGCTTTAGTCATTGCTAGTTCTTTGACGTCGGTTTTGTGTTTCAGGTCCTTAAAGACCCACTCCGATGAAAATCATGTTTTTCTAGGTGTTAACATGTTCTTGTGGCTTTTTTCTTATGCTAGAGGACATATCTTGAGAAAAATAAGCTCAAAGTTGTATTTCTGAGTATTTCTGCATTCAAATGGCTGTGAATCAGTAGCAGACGCTAAAATGCCGGCTAAAATAGACTGGAGTTGTGACGTAGTAACTCCACTGGGCGGGGCCCGCCCGGTCGGTCAGGTTATGAGGAGTAGAGAAGACGATGGCGGATCAATACCTATGTGCGGTAGCGGGTTGCAATGCTAAGAGGAGAGATATTGGTATTAGCTTTCATGCTTTACCAAAACATGTTGCTGTGAGAGATGAATGGATTACGTTCCAGGGTTCCAGACTGCGACCATTTTTTGAGAATGTGCGAGTTAAAATTTTATGTGGTCGCATTTGTGCGAGTGCATGGTCATGTACTACTCAGTTAAATTCACGCATGAATTTTCCTGCATTGAACTTGTTTTAGCGCCCGCCAAAGTGATTTTTTGTCCCGCCAAAGTCTTATTTGATCGGTGAGTAATGTAGATGAACTGCTGCGCTTGTGACAGGACATGTTTATAACTGAAAGAACGAGCAGAGAGAGAGACCCGGACGACGCGCGCGCGCACTCTCTGTCTTCGGAGCCAGGCGAAAATGTAAACAAGACCTCACCGTCTCCAAACTAAGCGCTGTCTTGCTCTCTCTCCCTCGCACATATTAATCAAAATAAATCGACACGGCGGTAAAAGGTCGGAAGACCAAAGTTTCGTGTGGAGCATTCGGAGATTTTTTTTTCTTTTTCTGAATTGCCGCTGGGTGTGAATTGTGCTTAAAAAGTTTCCTTATCTTCTCTGAAAAGCGTTCCGGACATTCAGCTGACATAAAACAACACTTTAATTAAACGAAAAAAACTATCCAGTGATGAAATGTTTTCTGTGTTGACAGAAAGAAAGAAAGACAGAAAGAGGCTGTTGCTGCCTATGTATCTCGCTTCAGCCAACGGCTCCGCCCACAACGCAGAGGCGAATTGCTAATGAGCTACTGCCGCTCTGCTGAAGAGAAGTCCCAGAAAACGGCACAGGTTTTGTGATTTTGGCTAAAAACGGCATAATCATCATTTAAAGACCACTGAGAATGTTTAAAAATAAATCAAAATATGATCGGAGTGGGACTTTAAGAATTTATTTATTTATTTTAGCCTATAGTAATCCAGAGATAATTCTCAACCCTGAAGTCCTCCCTGGCCACCCCTTCCTCTGAGAACAGCCAGCACCTTTAGTGCCAGTCATTAACATATGAAAGGTCTTCACACCTAACAGTTGTCAGTCCTCTCACACCCAGCAGTGTTTCAGCTGTATATGTCCGTGAAATTTCACGGATTCCTGTATATGTCCGCATATGTGAGGTTTCCGGGTTTATCTGGAAATATACTGTTCCATGTTACTCTGATCCGCTTTTTCCCGCATACATCCGGCAAACATCAAATTACACAGGAGTTTACCATGCCCGTATTTTGCCGGATTTGAGTCTTTTCATGCAGTGATAGGTTAGTTTGTTTTTTCCTACCTTTTGAGGGTTTCTCTGGTGCTGTTGTTGACCGGCAGACGCAATAGCTGGTTGTATCACCTCGCGCACGTACCGCAGTTGTTTTTCAATCCAATCGGCCGGGTTTGCAACAGGGTTTGATTTGGATCGCGCATAATCATCAAGTGGAAAAGTCCTTAAAATCCGCACTACATACTTAAGTAACGGTAGTCCAAGTTGTCCTCCATCTGTGCGTTTTGTGGAAAATATTCCGGTTTTGAAGAAGGCCCCATTGAGAACTGTACACAACTTTGACCACTTCCTGAAATCTCCGGTGAGTACAAAGTTTTGTTTTTCTTGTAAACACTTTGTATCCAGGCCTTTCCTAAATTGTCTTTCGTGATACTGGAAATGTATCCATTCATTTTCTGTCAGCAATCGTTCATAATCCGTGAACTCAGTAGATGGAATGTTGCAGGCCGACGGTAGATGGTCTGGGGTAGAATCCAGGGCCCGTATTCATAAAGATTCTAAGAATCCTCTCAGAAAACTCTTAATTTAGCTTAAAAACTTTTACATAGGAGTCTTAGCTTAAGAGCAATTCGGGACCGATCTGAGAGCAACTCTGAGTAAGGAAAAGACAAAAACTTTCATCTTAGTAAGGAGGCGGGGTTGACCCCGTTGCTATGTATGACACAATCTTTTGAAGACTGTGATTGGTTGGTTGTCCAAGAAGGGAAAAAAAAGTGATTTTAAGTATAGCCTAAGCCTTCACTTTGAAATTACATGCGTAATTTTTCCTATTTGACCGTTCTCACACACACACACACACACACACATTATATATGTGTATATAAATCCTTTTTATTTTTATTTATGGTATGGTAATAATGTATCATGCATGCTGTTAATTTCCTATAAGGTATATGCTTGGCTTAGAATGATAAAAAATGATCCACTCTTTCCAATTACACTGATTGCTGGCATGTCTATTTAAGTGGTGGTTTGAATGTTGGTTTTAATGTATCAAACATGGAATTTTCCCAGTTGCCAAATATCGTAATGTAGTGATTACTTTCATTTCTGGCGCTATGGCATTTCTGTGTTGTGTCGGAGATGTTAGCGTGTCTCTAATAAGATCAGTCACAAACATGATCCCTGCACGATCTAATCTATAGCGTCTTATTAACTCACTGTTATTCATTGTCTGCAACACATTTCTTCTCCCTCTTCGTCTTTCTGCCATTTTCTCCTCTGCTAAAGAAACTCTTAAGCCTCTTAAAAGTCCTCGTCCGTGCTCCTAACAATTTTGACCTTAAGAGCTCTTTTAAGGGTTAAGATGCTTTCTGAATTACTTTTTTCTTTACTAGGATTTTTTCTTTAATTTTAAGAGTAAACGCCCACATTTCTAAGAATTTTCTTAGAATTGTGTCACTAGGAGCTACTTTTTGCATTAAGATTCTTTATGAATACGGGCCCAGGACTTGCCGGCGGTGTTTGTAAATTTTACCGCTCTGTATCGCCTGTTTAAAGGCTAGTTTGATGGATGTTATCAAACACATAACAATGAGTGCTGTGCGTAAAATCATGTCAGAAAATTCTCTACATTTACGACGGCAGTTACGACGGGTGCTGTTGCTGTCTGCTACACACACACACACACACACACACACACACACACACACACACACACCCTATGTATGTATAAACACAGCAAACAGATTATGGTGCATGTATTTATGTCAATGTTCATATGTGTTCAACACAACATAGCCTACAGTAAGTAAAAACACTTACCTTAGAGTTTGTGTTAAATGCCACACATCCTGTGATCCGCAGTGTCCGTTAAAAGTTGAAAACGCACAGGATAACAGTTAAGTGAATATTGTGATTTGGTTTGCCGTTTCGGTCTTACCTTGTTACTTCAACTGTAGCTACTGTAAAAAGAAAAAGCCTGGGCCCGTATTCATAAAGATTCTAAGAATCCTCTAAGAAAACTCTTAATTTAGCTTAAAAACTTTTACGTAGGAGTCTTAGCTTAAAAGCGATTCGGGACCGATCTGAGAGCAACTCTGAGTAAGGAAAAGACAAAAACTTTCATCTTAGTAAGGAGGCGGGGTTGACCCCGTTGCTATGTATGACACAATCTTTTGAAGACTGTGATTGGTTGGTTGTCCAAGAAGGGAAAAAAAAGTGATTTTAAGTATAGGGTCTATTCTAAGCCTTCACCTTGAAATTACATGCGTCATTTTTCCTATTTGACCGTTCTCACACACACACACACACACACACACATTATATATGTGTATATAAATCCTTTTTTTTTATTTACCATGCTGTTAATTTCCTATAAGGTATTTGCTTGGCTTAGAATGATAAAAATTGTTCCACTCTTTCCAATTACACTGATTGCTGGCATGTCTATTTAAGTGGTGGTTTGAATGTTGGTTTTAATGTATCAAACATGGAATTTTCCCAGTTGTCAAATATCGTAATGTAGTGATTACTTTCATTTCTGGCGCTATGGCATTTCTGTGCTGTGTCGGAGATGTTAGCGTGTCTCTAATAAGATCAGTCACAAACATGATCCCTGCACGATCTAATCTATAGCGTCTTATTAACTCACTGTTATTCACTGTCTGCAACACATTTCTTCTCCCTCTTCGTCTTTCTGCCATTTTCTCCTCTGCTAAAGAAACTCTTAAGCCTCTTAAAAGTCCTCGTCCGTGCTCCTAACAATTTTGACCTTAAGAGCTCTTTTAAGAGTTAAGATGCTTTCTGAATTACTTTTTTCTTTACTAGGATTTTTTCTTTAATTTCAAGAGAAAACGCCCACATTTCTAAGAATTTTCTTAGAATTTTGTCACTAGGAGCTACTCTTTGCATTAAGATTCTTTATGAATACGGGCCCTGGTCTATAATTCTCTCTCATTCAGTGTCTAATATTGTAAAACCTGACGCAGCACAAACGGAAATTTTACCGGCACAAACCATCACAAACAAACGAGACTATTTTGGGTGAATTTGGAGCATGTGGGGTTCTGAGTGACCTCAGAATGAGTTAAAAATATTATTTTAATATCTAAAAAACCGAAACGGCTCAAACTAAACTTTTTACTGCACAAACCAGCATTGGGTTTGCGTTGCGTTGGGTGGAGGGCAGTGGTGTAGTGGTAAAAAAAGAGGTGGGTAAACTATAAATTCTGGTGGACCACAACTTGGTCACCCGCTAAAGTGGGCCACTGCCTACCGGTGTATGTGTATCCTGATGACATCGCTATAGGCTATCATTTGATGGTACTACCAAGGGTATCACTGGTTGTTCCCTCATCATAGGTCACACAATCACTATTTAATTCATACATTAATCTAAGTTCTTGTTAAAGAGACTCAAAAAGGAATAATATGGTTGAAATCTATAAAGTTTACTAAATGACAAAACAGAGAGAACAAAAATATTTAAGAGAGATCGAGAGGGAGGCTTATATCCAGGGCTTCCAATGCAATGCACTTGTGCATAATGATTAGGGATTTGGGATTATTTCCATAGTCGATTAATCTGTTGAATATTTCCTTGATTAATTGATTAGTTGTTTGGTCTATCAGAAAAATGTGGATCAGCGTTTCCCTGTAGAGGGAAAAGTCTTTAACCTGGTGCAGGCTTGATTCCCTCTGAATCTCTTGTACAGTTGGGTTTTGACATGCTCCCTACATTAAACCAGCTGCCTGTAATGAATAATAAAAAAAAAAAATCGCTTTTTTTGCATCATTTTAATGATTTCCTGTTGCGGCTGCGATAAAGTTTCATTCTCGCGCAGCTTGTTTAGTAACTTCACGAGCGTGTGTTTTCTGCTACGTGTGTGTGCCGTTCTCTTTGTTCCGTGTGTGTTTGTGTGTGTGTGTATGTTGGCGCGCTGTGCTCTCTTCTCCGTGTTTGCGCTGTGCGTTCTGCTCTGTCCTTAACGGCCCAAATGCTGAAATCATGTACCGATCCGCGATCACACACTGGAAAAGCAAAGTCCGCTCAAATAACGTGAAATTTAGAGGTGGATAAACGCAATGTAGAGGTGGATAAACGCACTTTGGAGGTGGGCAAACGCTATTTCCGAATTTTTGGAGGTGTGTAAACGGCGTTTACGTGTGTTTAGCCTCCACTACATCCCTGGTGGAGGGCCAACTTTACCCATGTGACAAAAGCTTGTTCGGCTGTGCAGACCGATCAGTGGCTGACTTGAGCAGTGCATGCCGGTTAGAAATTATGTCCTACTTGAGACAGCGCTGACACCACGTGACTGTGACATATACCATCAAAGTACGGCAAGAGTGATTCGAGAGCAGTC
This sequence comes from Leuciscus leuciscus, assembly GCF_965113295.1. Taxonomy (NCBI): domain Eukaryota; kingdom Metazoa; phylum Chordata; class Actinopteri; order Cypriniformes; family Leuciscidae; genus Leuciscus; species Leuciscus leuciscus. The sequence goes on from NC_138728.1 coordinate 54,557,377, forward strand.
GGAGGACTCAGCCAGCGCAGCTTCTCCAGAGCGGCTGCATGAGCTCTGATGATGACAGCTTTTCTTTAACGAACTATCACATGTGTTTCGTGTTTATTCTCACACCTGCAGTTCCACTAATGCTCTCAAATCTGTTTTAAAAACAGTAAAGCTCTTTTCATGCAGTCACGATGTTATAATGTGTCATGTTTATAAAAATAAAACTGAATAAAAAACATAGACACCACTACATTGATAGTATAAGCTAATTTTTAACTTTATTTGTGTGCAAACAAGCGCTGTATTAAGCAGTACTTATAAAGTATTGAATGAAAATGTCTCTGAAGAGTTTCATCACTTCAGCTGTGATAAAGTATTCAAACAGCAGTTCAGTGTCTGTAACGGACAAGTCTAATATAGTGTTAGTTAGCGTGATAAAAGAGCCTGATTTGCTGAGAACAATCTGTGATATTCATAAAATAATGTGCCCCCATATGTTTGATTAAAGTCTGCAATCATAACTTTGCATAAATCGAGTTCTTCCCGGCGATTGGGAAATGTTTGGCAAATATTGTCTCTGTAAATGTCGAAGGATCAGCAGTTTTTAAGAAAACTGCCACGTCACCGCAGTCCACTATTTGTCACTCTGCCGCTGGTGAAGGGAGCAACAGAGTAACTAAGTTATATCCTTACCTTGAATGAAGTTTGATCTTAGTAGAGGGGACACATTAACAGTGGCTGGTGGAACAAAGCACCTCCCGAAAACTTGAAAACCTATTCTAAAAACTTGAACGGCAGTAGGAGGAGATCGTCTCTCCTCAGATTGCTGTTTTTAGCCCCGGGAAGGAGAACTGCCACGCGCTGGCTTCCTACACACGGGTCTCGATCCGCTCGGGCCTGGGGCTTGAGAACGGCTGTCAGAGTCGGTGAGTTCAAAATTCTGTGTCGTTATGGCTGCAGTCGAGACACGGGTGAGTGAATGCCGGCGTCAGTTTCTGCGAATGTAGTAATGGGTGTTAACCGGGCTTAAATACTCCATATGTAGAGTAGTGATTGGCTAGATCTGTGGTTAATGAATGACGTGATTAATGAATGACGTGATATTAGAGTCTTCCCTGAGAACTTGCGCTAGAGCTTCCATTTCTAGGCAGGTCTGGACTCCCATAAATACTCACACATAGAGTACAGACACACACACACATACAAGAGCACAGAAATTTGTTGTCAGCGCTTCCCTGCGATTTCATCAGTCAAACAGTTTCGCAACTGATGTAGGATGTCTGAAAGGGGGACTGTGTTAGCTGAGGTCCAGTGGTGTGACGCATGAGCACATACCCGACTTTTCTTATTTCAAAATATATTTATTGGCATTTTGTGCAAATACAACATCGTGTATATATAAAAATTTAATGAATCACAGCTCCGCTTTTCTAAAAAAAAAAATAAAAAAAAAATTATATATATATATATATATATATATATATATATATATATATACAGTATATATATATATAGAGAGAGAGATAGAGATTATAGAGAGATATATGGTATATATAGAGAGATTAATGGTATCAATATAATTTAAAAAAGGTCTCCATGTTTTATGAAAGGTTTTTAAAGACCCTTTCAAAGACAAACTGATTTTTGAAGAAAACCTGATTTGTTTTTTTCAAAGTTTCAAATATTTTAGACCAAAACTCTGTCAGACCTGGACAGGACCGGAACATGTGAGTGTGATTGGCTGGAGATTGTTTGCACCTATTGCAACTGTCACTTCTGTCTGGGTATATTTTGGCTCTGTGAAGAATCTTGCATTAGATCAAACTGTGCCGGGCACAAATAGAGGAAGAATGTACTAAATCAATTATATAATCCCACTCTATCTAAGTATAGTGACCCCCAGCTCTTGTTCCCAAGTATGTTTGAGTGAAGTAGAGGGGCCAGGATTTAATGAATCTATTAATTCATAAATGACAGAGATTAACCCAAGTGTGGACACCTTTCTTTCTCTTAGCTCAGACAGAAATGGGTAGAATTTTAGAATCAGGAGGAAAATTAGAAAACTGGGGAAACTGATTTTGTACAAAATGTCTGATCTAAAAGAAGCGAAAAAGATCCGTTTTATGAAGTTAAAACTTTTCTGACAATTCTGAAAAGGATAAAAATATTCCTTTATCATAAAGACTTCTCAATGGTACTAGGATCCGTATAAGACCAGTCACAAAAAACTGGATCAGAACATGATGGTAGAAAAGATAAATGGTTTACTATAGGAGCCAGAGCAGATGGTCTGATTAACCCAATATGCTTCCTAAATTGAACCCGTATTTTTGGTAAAGCGAGGTCCCCTTTGGACTTTGGGAGTTCGAGTACAATTTTCCTAATCTGTGCACACTTGCCACCCCACAAAAAAAGTGTGACAAAAGTAGAGTGACAAAAATTACTTGTTAAAGAGAATGAGTATATGCTGGAAGAGATATAAAAATGTGCGTAAAATTGTCCTTTTAACCAAGTTAATACGGCCAATTAACGAGATAGGAAGAGAGGACCACTTACCTATACCTGCCTTATAAACATCAATTAAAGAATTAAAACATGTTCTAGAGATATCTTTGTGATCTTAGTGATGAATACGCCTAGATATCTTAATCCTTCTTGAGACCACTATAAAAGTATGTTGGGAAAGTGGGAAAGGGAAAGTATGTTGGGAAAGTGGGAAAGGGAAAGTATGTTGGGAAAGTGTCTCAGCTGTTAAATTGACAGGGAACAATCAGCTCTTTTGAAGATATAATTTGTGACCAGAGTTTGCCAAATGATACAAAAATCTTGAGGATTGGTGGTAACGATGAAATTGGGTTAGCTATATATAAAAGAAGGTCGTCTGCATAAAGGGACTGTTTATAAGAGGTTCAAAACCAGGTAATGCCCTCAAACTTCTCCTCACTTCACAACCAAATGGCCAAATAGCCAAAGCAAATAATAGAGGCGAAAGGGGAAAACCTTTGAGTGTGCCTTGATGAAGGGGAAAGGCTTTAGAAAGTGTTGCATTGGTTTGCACAGATGCTACAGGGGAGGAGTATAGTAATCGATTCTAAGATAAAAAATTGGAGCTGAAACCAAATTTATTTTAAAAAAAATAAAAAATACTCCCACTCTACCCTGTCGAATGCCTTCTCAGCATCAATGATGGTATTAAAAAGTCTTCTGGTATTATTAAATGAGTGTCTCCCAGTCATGAAACCTGTCTGGTCAGGGAAACAACAGCAGGCAACGCTTGCTGAAGGTGAAGGGCAAGAACCTTACATAGAATTCCACATTTAACAATGAAATTGGCCTGTAGCTACTGCAAAGCAGTGGATCTTTATCTTTCTTAAGCAACAATGAAATGGATGCCTCAGACATGGTTGTTAGGAGCCGGCCTGAAAGAAAGGCCTCATTATATACTCTTTGTAGAATTGGGGCTAAAATGGAGGAAAAAAGTCTATAAAATATGATGGTAAAGGCATCAGGGCAGGGAGATTTGCCATTGAATTGAAATCAATTGCCTCTTATATTTCTGTGGTAGACACAGGCCTGCCCAAATCATTTGTGGGGCCATCGTTAACGCAGGGGAATTTTAGTTGATCAGAAGTTTGGGCCATTCCACATTTTTGAGTTACATGTTTACTTCGTTTGGTGTGTCGGGCGCCTCAGCTATCATGTTCGCTTGGATGTTTTTGTTGTTTTACTTGCCTTTTTAGATGGGTACTGTTATTCAAAAGTTGTCTTGTTAGTTTGTGTAGTGTGTCAGGTAAAAGTCGGTGGGGTAGTTAAAGGACACTGAATGGGGAAGTCCATTACTCCATTACACTGCTCACCGGAAACCCCCATACATGGCTTTTCTAACACAACTGAAAAGCTTCAGGATATTTCTCAGTAATGAGGCAGTAACGTCGCTGTTCTTAAACCCTCATGAGTCTGAGGAGTTTCTGGACCCTGGAGAATAAAATAGGCTTATGATCGGAGAGCAGAACATCTGAGAACACAATATCAGTGGCATCGAGCCCGTAAGATAGTACGAGATCCAGCGTGTGGCCCTGAATATGAGTAGAGTCGTTGATCCTCTGCGATAGATCAAAAGCATCTATTAGACTAAGAAACTCCTGCGACAAGGAGTTTGACACACAGCAAACATGAATATTAATATGATGACCAGAAACAAGCAAACATCTAATAAACACACTCACTCACAGCCCAAAAACACACACCCCAAAAACACACACCCCATCAGACACACACACACACACACACACACGTATGTTAAATTTCTAAGTTCAGTCGTTACATGATTTCTCTATTATACTTTTTTATTATTATTATTGATTTATTTTATTTTATTATTGATTTATGTTATTATTATAATTTTTGCTTTATCTACCCATGAATATATATAATGTTATTTTTATTTTACTGTACATAGATGTACATGTTGTTTTAATGCTTTGGCAATACAAAATGTAATTGTCATGCCAGTAAAGTTTTCTGAATTGAATATAATTTAATTGAGAGAGAGATTGTGTGAGTGTGTTTGTGTGTGAGTGAGTGTGTGGAGTGTATCGGTTTGTGTGTGTGAGAGTGTGTGTCTGGTTGTGTCTTTACTGATTAACTGTTTGTGTTTTCTAGTGTGGATCATGGAGGAGAGATCAGGATTACAGCAGGACCATACAAATGTACGTCTACACACTCTCTCTCTCTCTCTCTCTCTCTCTCTCTCTCTCTCTCTCTCTCTCTCTCTCTCTCTCTCTCTCTCTCTCCCTCTCTCTCTCTCTCTCTCTCTCTCTCTCTCTCTCTCTCTCTCTCTCTCTCTCTCCCTCTCTCTCCCTCCCTCTCTCTCCCTCTCTCTCTCTCTCTCTCTCTCTCCCTCCCTCTCTCTCCCTCCCTCTCTCTCCCTCTCTCTCCCTCTCTCTCTCTCTCTCTCTCTCTCTCTCTCAAATTCAAATTCAAATGAGCTTTATTGGCATGACTTGTACAGTATTGCCAAAGCATTGGCCATTACATAAATGGACATTACATACACAAATAATCAATAAATTCAATAAATCAATCAATCAGTAAACAAATGCATGAATACATTTATATATATACTATATATAAAAAATAAAAAAAAACACCTATGTACATTTGTACCAACATTCAGACAAGATGAGAATGATTCTGACTTTAGTTTTGTCCACTGGCTGACTCTCTGAGTTTGTGGCAGGCCGTCACATATTTTGCTGCTGTTGTGATTGAGCTGGAGTTCTCTCCCAGAATATGCTTTAATTTTTCTGAATTTGGTAGTGCCATAAAATTTGGTTCTAGTTGTTGGAATCTAGTGAAATAGTCCGATCTAATGCTGTGATAGTGATCACAGTGTATCAGGAAGTGTTCCTCTGTCTCCACCTCTCTCTCAGAGCACAGTGAACACAGCCTCTGCTCTCTCGGCTGCCATCTCTGCCTGTGCCGGCCTCTCTCTACAGCCAGACTGTGGTCACACACACACACACACACACACACACACACACACACACACACACACACACACACACACACACACACACACACACACACACACACACACACACACACACACACACACACACACACACACACACACACACACACCTCTCTCTACAGCCAGACTGTGGTCACTCACTCACACACACACACACACACACACACACACACACACACACACACACACACACACACACACACACACACACACACACACACACACACACACCTCTCTCTACAGCCAGACTGTGGTCACTCAGCCTGTACTTGGTCAGGGTCTTTCTCACTTTATGCTCTTTCACACAGCTCAGGTATTCTGCTGGTTTATAATCTCTTTTCAGGAGTAAATAGAGTTCCATCTTCTTTTGTGATTTAGTAGCATCTTTCCAATAGGTAATGTAATTTTGTTTTTGTAATTTAATAATTTGGTTGGGCCAGATAGTGCTGTGCTGGTCTGGCTGTAGTTTCAGCATGAGCTGAGAGAGTGCGCTCCGGTGCCGGTTCTGCTCCAGACACCGCAGGGCCTCAGCCTGGTATGAGCTCGGGTCACTGCGCTCCGGTGCCGGTTCTGCTTCTGACACCGCAGGGCTTCAGCCTGGTATGAGCTCGGGTCACTGCGCTCCGGTGCCGGTTCTGCTCCTGACACCGCAGGGCCTCAGCCTAGTATGAGCTCGGGTCACTGCGCTCCGGTGCCGGTTCTGCTCCTGACACCGCAGGGCCTCAGCCTGGTATGAGCTCGGGTCACTGCGCTCCGGTGCCGGTTCTGCTCCTGACACCGCAGGGCCTCAGCCTGGTATGAGCTCGGGTCACTGCGCTCCGGTGCCGGTTCTGCTCCTGACACCGCAGGGCCTCAGCCTGGTATGAGCTCGGGTCACTGCGCTCAGGTGCCGGTTCTGCTCCTGACACCGCAGGGCCTCAGCCTGGTATGAGCTCGGGTCACTGCGCTCCGGTGCCGGTTCTGCTCCTGACACCGCAGGGCCTCAGCCTGGTATGAGCTCGGGTCACTGCGCTCCGGTGCCGGTTCTGCTCCTGACACCGCAGTGCCTCAGCCTGGTATGAGCTCGGGTCACTGCGCTCCGGTGCCGGTTCTGCTCCTGACACCGCAGGGCCTCAGCCTGGTATGAGCTCGGGTCACTGCGCTCCGGTGCCGGTTCTGCTCCTGACACCGCAGGGCCTCAGCCTGGTATGAGCTCGGGTCACTGCGCTCCGGTGCCGGTTCTGCTCCTGACACCGCAGGGCCTCAGCCTGGTATGAGCTCGGGTCACTGCGCTCCGGTGCCGGTTCTGCTCCTGACACCGCAGGGCCTCAGCCTGGTATGAGCTCGGGTCACTGCGCTCCGGTGCCGGTTCTGCTCCTGACACCGCAGGGCCTCAGCCTGGTATGAGCTCAGGTCACTGCGCTCCGGTGCCGGTTCTGCTCCTGACACCGCAGGGCCTCAGCCTGGTATGAGCTCGGGTCACTGCGCTCCGGTGCCGGTTCTGCTCCTGACACCGCAGGGCCTCAGCCTGGTATGAGCTCGGGTCACTGCGCTCCGGTGCCGGTTCTGCTCCTGACACCGCAGGGCCTCAGCCTGGTATGAGCTCGGGTCACTGCGCTCCGGTGCCGGTTCTGCTCCTGACACCGCAGGGCCTCAGCCTGGTATGAGCTCGGGTCACTGCGCTCCGGTGCCGGTTCTGCTCCTGACACCGCAGGGCCTCAGCCTGGTATGAGCTCGGGTCACTGCGCTCCGGTGCCGGTTCTGCTCCTGACACCGCAGGGCCTCAGCCTGGTATGAGCTCGGGTCACTGCGCTCCGGTGCCGGTTCTGCTCCTGACACCGCAGGGCCTCAGCCTGGTATGAGCTCGGGTCACTGCGCTCCGGTGCCGGTTCTGCTCCTGACACCGCAGGGCCTCAGCCTGGTATGAGCTCGGGTCACTGCACTCCGGTGCTGGTAGAATTTCACAGCTCTTTTCTGGATAGTGATCAGCAGGGGGTATTGTCCTAATTCAGCTCTGCACGAGTTGTTTGGTGTCGCTCTGTTTACTTTTAGGATGCTTTTACAAATTTGGGTTTGCAGAGTTTCGATTTCTTCATTTTCCCATTTTGAGAAATCTCGGGTTTTGAGAGGTCCCCATATCTCGCTGCCATACAGAGCAATGGGTTCAATTATTGCTTTTAGGAGTTTTAGCCAGGTTTGAATTGGAATTTCATGTCGAATAGTGTTTTTAATCATGTAGAAGACTCTCATTGCTTTTGCTTTCAGTTCATTCACAGCCAGATTAAAGTTCCCTGTTGAACTCAGCTTTAGTCCCAGATATGTGTATTCGTGGGTGTGTTGGAGGACTTGGTTTCCTGGGGGCTGTTCCATAAACCAAGATTAGAGTATAAGCCAGGCTTATTTCGGTTAGTCAGGCTTATTTTTGGTAGATTCGGTTTCATAAAGCAAACTTTAAAAAGTTCAAACTCAGTTACCCTGGCAACTTATGCTGGGAAACTAGCCTGGTCCAGGGCAGGCTAACTGTCAGGCTAAGCCTCAGCTGTTACACAGATCCTCTAACACTGACCGACAAGAACACAATGATATTACCACTGACACTCTCTCATACCATTATTGGACTTTATTAACCATTATTAGTCCAAACATAAATACACAGTATAAAGAAAATCAACTTAAATAAGGCTACAATGATAAATTAGACAATATAGACTTATGAATACATTTCTCTCTGGTTTGTTTGGCAGCTGTAGTACATGTTTATGATTATTAGAAGAACATTAGAACACAATCTAAAAAAAAGCTTTGTAAAGCAGAAGTTAAAATCACAACATTAAAAATAAATAATTACAAAAGCACAGTATGAATTTTAACTGGTAAGATGAATCTGAGCTTAGTAATTGACAGTATATTAGCCTACATTTGAATATATCATAAAAATACACTTGTAGGTTTAAAACTCTAAATAAGGCACATCTAATGTCCAAATAACAAATATTTTAGCATATATATATATATATATATATATATATATATATGTATGTGTGTGTGTGTGTGTGTGTGTGTGTGTGTGTATATATATATATATATATATATATATAATGTACTTTATTATGTCTTTCAATTCAAACACATTTAACACAATTATACAAATTGACAGTTCCTTTAAAGACATCATATTTTCCCCCAATAAATATTCCTTATTTTTCCTTCTACTTTTTTTCTTTTGTGATAATACCCACCAACACACATGATTAGAACAATAACCAAGAAGTACATAGTTAGACACTTTTACATATGATTTAAGGGGGAAAAGACAAAAAACAATAAATAAATATTAATAAAAATGTAACATTCACATATTTATATCAAACTCTTATAATGACACATACTTCCTAATTAATATTATTTGAATATCAAATATTCAATATAAAATAAGCAAATAAATAAAATAACAAATAACTAGCCTAGAAATAAAAGGGAGGGAGGGTTATATAAAAATGTAGTTAATGTAGACTAATATATATTCCTTTATTTTATGGAATATTCTTTGATTTTGGAGTTGCACATATCTTTTCAAAATGTATACATTTGCTCTTAATTTCATGTTATCCTCTTCATAATGTAAAGTACATTAAGAATATATTATATTATATTTATAATATATAAAAAATACATTCCAAAAAATGATTGCATTAAAAGCTGTAATTCTCAGCATTCTAAATAAATATACCTCATCTTTATTAAGTAGCATAGGTCCTATACCCAAAACTATATTTTGTATCTTTATATATTTAGTGTCTTTAAAAAAATCTTCCCTGAATTAGGCTACTTCTGTTCACTAAAGTACTTCTGTTCGCTAGAAGTTCACTGCAACTTATCCAACATCCTAAAGATAAATTATTATAATTAGAAGATATTTCTAGTGTTATAAAATATCGCATATTAATTTTCCAAGCAAAATGTATATTTTAGTCCGAATTATTGCGCTCCTATTTGCCGCGCATGCGCGCAGAGGCGCTCGTTCAATATGAAGATTAGCAGCAAAATAGATACATTTGCATGACTTTCTAACATTTACAGATGGAGAATATAACTGTAAAATGTAAGTTTTGCACTGAGAAAAAAAAAAAATCATGTCACAAACGCATAAAACAGCACAAAATATAGGCTGTTTGATGGTGGATCGATTTGATCCACGATCGACCTCTAGGGCTGCTTAAGAAACGCGTGCACACGCAATTATCTAGACTTGATAAACCTGGATCAAATTAGTGAGATTGCGTGAACTTCAATTACCTTTTATGGAACCACTTTAGCCCCAATTTATTTGTTAGGCTCATTCAAGTCCGGTTTTGGAGTTTAATCCCCGCTTTTCTAAGCGGCTTTTATGGAACAGCCCCCTGCTCTGAAGATGTATTTATTTTCCGTACACCTGGATCTATTTTGAAAAATCATTATTTTTGTTTTAGCGAAGTTAATTTTGAGAGCCCACGCTAGACTGAATGTCTCTACGACGTCGAGGAGCTGTTGTAGTCCCTCTTTTGTTTCTGACAGAATGACTAGATCATCTGCAAAGAGGAGACATCTGACCTCTGAGTCCGTCAGGGTTGGGCCGGGGGCAGTGGAGGTATTCAAGGCTTTGGCTAATTCATTTATATAGATGTTAAATAGAGTGGGGCTCAATGGGCAACCTTGTCTGACTCCTTGATTTTGGGGGAAAAATTCTGTTCGACTATTCCCTATTTTTACAGCACATGTGTTGTTTTTTTACATGGTGTTTATCAGATCAAATGTTTTCCCTCCAATCCCATTTTCCAGCAGTTTTAGGAAGAGTCCTTCGTGCCAGATCGAGTCGAAAGCCTTCTCAAAGTCAATAAAACAAGCGAAGACTTTAGATTTATTTTGGTATACATGTTTATCGATGATGGTGTGGAGGGTGTAGATGTGGTCAGATGTTCTGTGTTTGGGCAGAAAACCAATCTGACTTTTGTCCAGAATTTTGTGTGTTTTGAGAAAGTTCTGCAGTCTTACATTAATAATCGAACAGAATATTTTCCCCAGGTTGCTATTAACACATATGCCTCGGTAATTGTTTGGCTCATATTTGTCTCCTTGTTTAAAGATCGGTGTAATCAGGCCTTGGTTCCAGGAGTCGGGGAAATATCCTACACTCAAAACTATGTTGAATAATTTGATTATTGCGGTTTTGAATTTGTCGTTGGTGTATTTGATCATTTCATTTAATATTCCATCAATGCCGCATGCCTTGTTGGGTTTTAAAGCATGTAGTCTCTCTGTAAGCTCATCTACAGTGATTGGGAAATCTAGGGGGTTCTGGTTGTCTTTATTTTTTTCTTTCAGGATTTCTAATTTGGTTTTTAATTCATTTCGAGCAGGATTTGTTTCAGGTGTTTTGTACAGATTTTCAAAGTGTGTCCTCCATATGTCCCCGTTCTGAATGGCCAGTTCCTCCTGCTGTGGTCTATAGAGAGTGTTCCAGTTGTTCCAGAAGTTACTGGTATTTATGGACTGGTATTATTTACTGAAATAATTGTTCTGTGTGTTTTTCCTTTTTTACTCTTAGAGTTTGTTTGTACAGTCTAAGAGCTTCATGATACTGATGGCGTAGTTCTTCATTGTCAGGATCTCTGTGTTTTTGATTTGAAAGATTTCGTACAGTTGTTCGGATATGTTTGCACTCACTGTCAAACCACGTTTCGTTGGTGTTTTTTGGTTTCCTTTTTGATGATTTCTTTTTCAAATTGCACATGGATGCTGTTTGGTGGAGTATGTTGGTAATGTCACTTAGTGCCAGATTTATGCCTAATTTATTTTGTGAATATGTGTTAGTTATAAATTTGTCTAATAATAATTTGATAGTTTGGCTTTCTATTGCATTTTGATAGTTTTCTGTGCTGTTTTTTGTCCACTTGTAGGGCTGTTGCAGCTTCAGTAAATGGGAGGGCTGTCTGCGTGATTCATTGGTATGAGTTTGTCTTAAATATAGCGTAATTTTACAGTGGTCTGACAGAGGTGTTTGAGGACTGACTGTGAATGCTCTGAGATGCACTGGGTCAATGTCTGTGATGAAATAATCGACAGTACTGTTGCCCAGGAAAGAATTAAAGGTATAACAACCAAAAGAGTCTCCCCGTATGCGGCCGTTCACTATATACAGGCCCAGTGATCGACAGAGCTCAAGTAGACTTCTCCCACTTCTGTTTGTGAATTGGTCATAATTATTTCTGAGCTGGTATGAGGGCAGAGGGTGGCTGGTGTTTGTATACTTGTCTCCCTTACCCCTTTTCCACCAAGGCAGAACTGGTGCTGGTTCGGAGCCAGAGCCTAGTTTCAAATCGGTTCTTTGTTTTTCCACCGCCAAAGCACCAGCTCCGAACCAGTAAAACTGGTTCTTAAGTAGCACCAAATCATTGCAGGGTCTAGAACGGAGCCAAGAAAGAACCGCTTGCGTCAGAGGCTGGGGGCGGGGTTACCGTGGCCAACAAGACTGAAGAGAAACTTGTGACCGCCATTTTTAAATAGCAGCTAGTCGAGCTAATAGCAGCTCGATTATAATATCCGTCTATGTAAGTTACGGCGAGCTGCACGAACGCGTTGGATTCGCCGTGTTTGGATGCCGATTTATTTTCGCAAACCCATGAGCATCCATAGTAACGCAACGTCTATTATTGTTGATGCCTTGTTCGAGATGCATCGGAGCAGCGTGGACCGATCAGAGCTGCGGGAGTGTTTGGAGATCATACGACTCCTTGTGCTTTTTGATCGCTTTGATTTCATGTGCTGATCGTTCTGCGAGAAGCCGATGCATCTCGAACAAGTCTGGTGTGTTTGTGTTTGGCGCTGCCGTACTAGCGTTGCTGGGCAACGTGATACGTATGCAGTGACGTAAGATATAGCTCTGTTGTGGCTCTCTGGCCGGTGGAAACGCAAACCGGTTCTTAGTAAGCTCGTCAGTCGAACCAACTCCGAACTGGCAATAGCTCTAGCTCTGAACCAGCACCCGGTTCTTGTTGGTGGAAAAGGGGTACCTGTGTGCTGACAAAGTCTGGTTCGTTTCCAGTTCTGGCGTTTAAATCGCCACACATTAACACATTCCCTTTGGTCTGGAAATGGCTAATCTCATCTTGCAGGATGCAGAAGGTGTCTTCACTGTAATAGGGGGACTCGGCTGGGGGGAGGTATATAGCACACAAGAATATGTCCCGGTCTGTGGAGACGATGTCTTTTTGGATTTTTAACCAAATGTAAAATTTTCCGATTTGTATGGTTTTGATTGAGTCTATGAGATTTGCTCTATACCATATCAGCATCCCCCCTGACTCTCTGCCCTGAGTCACCCCTCTTAGTTTCGTTGATGGTAGAACTACTTCCCTAAATCCAGTCGGGCAGCCAGTGGACAAATCCCTAACATTCCATGTTTCCTGCAGTATTATGATGTCAGAATCATGAATTTCCCTTTTAAAGTCTGAATGTTGGCTCTTAATACCAAAAACAGAGGACCTCAGTCCTTGAATATTCCAACATGTGACTTTTAGAGAATATGAGCTCATTAAATAATTACATTTGTTATTTCAAAACAAGACAGACATCAGTATATTGAATTGACAAATCAAGAAGAATATATTAATATTATGATGTATCTAAGAATATAAATTGCATAAACCAAGTAAAATAAATATGCAAAGACATCATATTCATATTAGGCTATATATGTATACACATACACACTCATATATATATACACATATACATACTTTTTTTTTTTTGAATTAATATGAGGTTTCTAAGAATCTGATACAAAATAGACATAAAATAAAAATAAAAATAAATACACATGCATACACATCCATACCTTTTTTTTTTTTTTTTTTTTTAAGAAGAATAAATAATAGGTTTCTAAGAATCTGGTTTAAAATAAATAGAAATAAAACACTCACACCACACACATACACACACACGCATACAGACATGTTCTTGTGTATAATTTTTTTTTTTTGTCACTAACCCATGAGGTGTGAGCACAGCAGAGTCAGCATGTGCTGGATGTGTGAGAGGTCTCTGGATGGAGATGAGGCCGGCTGGCTGTGGATTGTGCTGGGGTGGGTCAGTGATCGGCTGGCTGCTTCAGCGTAGCTCCGGCTGCCCAGATGCTGCTCCAGCTGCTGATGTTCATGTGGATGAGAAGGCGAGGGGGCTGCAGGCCGGGTCATGCGGTGTCTTCCAGGGGGAAACAGAGGGCCTGTCGTGGGGCTCCTCCGGTCAGAGGTGAAGGGGTGGTGTTTTGAGGGGTGTCCCTGCAGTGGCTCTATGGGGTGTCCATGAGGTCGCTGTGGTGCGCTGGAGCTGCGGTTGAGTGCGATGTCCTTCAGGGTTTTGGCGAAGATGGGGATTGCCCTTCTGTGGAGATGGACATGGTCGTAAAGGCTGCTGAGGTTCAGTGTGGGGTGCTGAGCCAGGTGTACGTTGGGCATTAGCGCACAGTCTCTGGATACTCTAGCATTTATATGCCTGATGGTGTCTGGGTGGAAATCAGAGCGCAGTAGCAGGGTGGAGAGGATGATTTTGGAGTTGGGGAAGTTGGAGGTTGCCTTCTCTGTCACATTAATGAGAGCTGTAGCTACTCTCTCTCGCTGAGCTCTGAGGTCGTTGGTGCCGGTGTGGATGATAATGTGGCTGGGGGAACCCAGCTGCTCTTCACACAAGAGCTCCAGGGCCTTCTGTGTGTTTGGGCACCATATTTTCTTTATGTTTGTTCTTGGAAACAGTTTCTTTTCGTCGATGAACTTGCCATTGGAGTCCATGAGGAGTATAATCTGAGGCTGTGACTGCCTGCAGGAGTCGGATGGAGGAGGGCCGCTGGGCTGGGTCTCTGTGGTCGCTGGAGGAGCCGTCTCCTCTGAGCTCTGCTGTTCTCCTCTCTGTGTCGGCTGCTTCTCCACAGCTGACTCTCTGTCCTCTCTCAGCTTTCTCAACTCTTCCCTCATTACAGACAGCTGACTGTTGTACTCCTCTCCCTGGTTTTTCATTTCTTGGGTTTCTTTCTTAAGGATTTCTATTTCTTTCCTGTAATCCGCTTCTTTCTCTGTTGGATCAGTCTCCTTCACTGCTCGATGCATCTCCTCTCTCAGCTGCACCAGCTCCAGCTCCAACTCCCTGAACTTCTCCTTCATGTCGCTGATGATGCTGTGCAGAAGGGAGATCTCCTCACTGTCGTCCCTGGACTGATGGCTGGAGGTCGAGGTGTCTTCTGCACTCTTCTGTGTATTAGGGCTGATCTTGTTCAGCTGAGCTTTCTCTTTAATTTGGAGGAAATCTTTTTCAAATTGTTTCAGCTTCCCCTGAATCATTACAGTCCCATTTTTATATAGGTTAGCTGTTATCGTGACATCTGAATCTGGATCATCTCCTTCTTTAATCTGCAGTTTCCATCCATTACTGATGCCCTTTCTGATCACTGTGGGGTAATGTTGTCTGATCGCTGAGTGCCAGGCTTCTGGGTCTTCTGTATAGAATATGATGTTACTGACCTCTCCGGTCCTGTACAGGTCTGAGTACAGGCTTTCTGGACTGTTCTTGAGGAGATTTTCTTTGTGTCTTTTCTTTAGGATCTCATTGGTAGCTTTGGATGGGGATGTTATGGGTATTGATTCTGTCATTGTTCAAATATTTTGACAGTTGCTGGCAGTTGGTTGTTGTTGTTGTTGTTGTTGTTTTATGAATATGTTAGTATCCACTGGAGTTAGCCCTTTAACTGTAGCTTAATTTGTTCAAACTCAGTTTTTGGGCAAATCTTTTCCCCCAAACAAAGGTAGTTGATTGTAGATATTTTGTATTATATCTCTACTCACTTAGAGTTCTTCTTTCTTCTCTCTGGTGGCAGTTGTGGGACCTTTTAGCCTTCTGTCAGTTAGTTGTCTGCTAGTTGTCTTCTGCTGATTTTTTCTTGATGGATTTAAAGTCCTTTTGTAGTTAATATGTTGCAGAAGGTCTTATTTTGTAGAATTGTATCAAAACTGATTGTCTGTCTTGTCTTAAAACATCATTTAAAAAGCAAAAAATCAGGAGCTCATTTTCTTGCTGCTGTTGCTGAATGGAATCTCTCTCTCTCTCTCTCTCTCTCTCACACACACACACACACACACACACACACACAGGGCCCTATAAAATCCGTTTAATTTTTTTCCCAAATTCCGTTTTTTCCGTTTTAATTTTTGGGAATTCAGTGTTTTTTACCCTTTACTGTTATTTTAGTCGTAAAAAGAGTGTTTTTAATGTTAATGATTAAAATGTACACAAATAAAATAGGAAGGACCCTAAATTTATTGAGGTAACAAACAAAACTCTCATTTTAAGAGGTATTAAATGTGGTTTGGTTTGTTTACATTAGTGAATGTATTAGGCTAACTAACATGAACCACGAGCAAAACATTTGTTACTGTATTTATTAATCTTTTAATTATTATATAAAATTAATAATATTTGAATACAAATTAATATTTATTAATTTGTTAATCTTAGTTAACCCTAACCCTGTATTTTTATTATGTTACTTCACACAGTGCATTACGGTAACTAATGTTAACAAATACAACTTTTCATTTAAATAATGTAGGCTACTACTAAATGGTAAAATTAACATTAATAAAGATTAATAACTGCTGTAGAAGTGCAGTTTATTAATAGTTAATGTTAACTGATCTAGTTAACTAGAGTTTAATAAATGGAACCTTATTGTAAAGTGTTACCGATGTTGTTATACACCGAACCGATTCAGTGTTGGACAGATCAGTTGTTTTAACCATAGATATCATATATAAAGGCTAGATGTCTCGTGCGCACTGCTGGCCAATGGAGGTCGACGTCCGCACGTGGCGGCCATCTTGCCACAGTGTACTCGCTCACTACTTCAATGGTGCATGTACTTTTAAACAGGGACGTGCGGTCAGGGTAGGCAGGGTAGGCAGTGCCTCACCAAAGGAAATGTTGACATTACATTTATTAATTCCAAGAACTTTATTAATTCACCACATTATTAATTGCATTTATTTTATTCCAAATATTAATTTTTGTAACAAAAATTTTCAGGAATACACATATAATATACTCATTTTGCCATTGTTTGCTCCTAAAACCATTGTTTCATGCAGGAAATGCAAGGCCATGGCCATTGAGGCAGAGGTTAGCAGTGCCTCTTTGGTCCATAGAACGTAGTTTACGTAGGTTTGCGCATGCGCAGTCAGTTCTCATGCTGTCTTGAATTATCAACATTGAGGCAGAGACCGAGCTTGCTTCATGTCACGTGATCCACTCGCTCTCACTCAATCCGCGCTTCCCGATCTAGCGGCGCCTAGCGTTGGCTGTCAACAGGCCCGGGGTGGGTAATCGGGAGAATTCCCGGTGGGCCGCTTCACTTTTAAATTTTCTTTTTTCACATTTGTCACGTTAGTTACATTAGGCTACACACGTTCTCCTATAGAGTTGGTTGGGTCCATAGCCCGTCTTTTCCAAAACGTTTTCTCAGGAGTAGGCTACCGCGGCACCGCCGGCGCCTACCGATAGCTGGGCCGGCCCTACTAACGCGTCAGGGAGGATGGATGGGAGGAAGAGGCCAGGAGGTATGGAAGCTTGTTTCCGCTACAGAATAAAACATTTTAAAAGATAATTGCGACTTTTTATCTCACAATTGCGAGTTTACATCTCGCAATCTTGTCATTATTTCTCAGAATTGCGTGAAATAAAGTCGCAATTGCGTGTTATAAAGTCAGAATTGCGAGATATAAAGTCAGAATTGCGTGAAATAAAGTCGCAATTGCTTCTTATAAAGTCTAAGTGAATTATTATTTAACCTTTACATTATTTGTTGAACCATGGCATTAATACAAACTACAATAGTGACTAGGTTGCTTGTCGGTTCGCTGACACCGCGCCGCCTCCCTCTCTTAACGTTACTGTGTCCCGCACAAAACATTTGTTTGTTGTATAAGTCATAAGATAGATG
>NC_138728.1:54579886-54604886 GCF_965113295.1 Leuciscus leuciscus
TTTAAAGAACCGAACAGTTATAAACCGCGGCCCACTGCACTGGATTAAGTGCAGCACAAAAAAGCCACGGACTGCTTCATTAAGGAAGCTCAATCAACCCAGGATCAGCTGGCCTCTCACTTCTGTGACTGACCCCAAGTTTGTCACTAATCAAACTGCCCGTTGATGAAGGATAAAAGAGCGTGTATACACATTGGCAGTGACAGCTCTCCAGTCAACACAAAGGGAGTAACAATGGCAGACTTGGAAAAGCTTAAAAGTGTGCGATCAAGAGCACAGGCTTCATTCACCAAAAGGGCTCATACTCTCACCAAACCGGGACTCTTGGAACCGACTGAAGTCCTCAGGGAATGGAAGATTTTCAGGACAGACTTTTCTAAAGTCACAGATGCGGGACATGAGTATGCTGAAGCCCTGAGGGAATCAACGGATGAAGAGGTCATAGCATTTGCAAACCAAATTGATGTAAAGACAGCGGAGTGTGAGAACAGGTTCCTCGAAGTAAAGAGAGTCACCCAGGAAACCTTTTGGACCAGCTATGCAGAGGAGGCGTTTTTTAAGCAGGCTAAAACAGCTGAGTCGGCCATTACTCAGGCAGAGGAAGAGGAAGTTAACCCTCGGAAGTCAATCAAGTACCGCAGGCTAAGAAATAGAGGTCTTGAAAGAGAGGTCATTGAACTCGGAGAAATGCTGGTAGAGTGGAAGGAGCTGGTTCCTGGTCCGTAGGAATTAGATCTCAGAACACGCCACAAGACACTAAAGAAGAGAGTCCTGGCGTTGTCTGACAAACTGGAGGAGGACGAAGCAGACCAAGTAAAGGGTAGAGAAAGAAACCTGGGAGATGATAGCAGCACGGTTGGTGATCCGATACAAGATGCTTCTTTCCTCTCTCTCCCTGTCATGTCTGCCGATTTCAAGCTGAAGCCCAAAACGTACACGGATAAACGTGACATGAACACCCGGCCTCTCTTACAGCAAAGCAGCCCGGAAAGGACCAAAGGAAACTTTAATCTCAAGCCTCAAATCAGCCTTGAAAGAGCACGGCTACCCACTTTCTCTGGTGACATGAGGGACTATTACCGCTGGAAGATTGAGTGGGAGGACCTACAAGAATTGGGTAACCCACAAGGTGTGGAATGTATAAAAAAGTTCCACTTATTAAATAGTCTCCATGAAAAGGTCAAGAAGGATCTCGTCTTATCTAGCTGTGGATCCGCCGACGATATGTTCAGGCTACTGGACAGCAAATACGGGAACAGAGCGAAAATAGTCCTAATGATCACTAACGAGGTCCAGTCTCTTCCCCCAGTCAAAGGAAACAATCCAAGAAGAACCATTGAATTGATCCAGGCTGTGGAGAGGGCACTGTGCAACCTCCAGATTCTTGGTGAAGAGGACGCTGTGAAGAACCGTGTTGTTGCTCAATCTCTTGAAAGCAAGCTTCCCAGTTCACTCAAGAAGGAGTGGATTATGCACAAAACTGACCCGGTAAACAGGTTCTCTCCACTGTATCATTTTGATTGCCTCCTAGGATTCTTGAAGAAGCAGGAGGAGATTCTTGAAGAGTTGGATCAGTTGGAGTCAAGCCCTGCAGACAAAGGCCCTGTGGAAAAGGGTGCTTCAGACTACCCGGATAAGAGAGGGAGGAAGGCTTTCACTAAATCCACAGCAGGTCAGAAGGACGACTATTGCAGCTGTACTGTCTGTGAAGATGACTCCCATGCCGGCAAGCTATTTGCGTGCAAGGTTTTCAGGGAGCAAGATCTCTTAAGAAAAAGGGCCCATGTGAAAAAGCTAGGGTTGTGCTCCAAGTGTTTGCGGCCCCACCCCAAGGATGGGAAAGGATGCACACCCAGATACCTCTGCCCAAAAGTAGACTGTCGGAAAGGAGGGGTGTCGGACCACAATTACCTTCTGTGTCCAAAGCCACCGACTCCAAAGAAGGACAGCAGCAGTGAAGAGCAGAGCACCATAAAAATTGGAGGAAAGAAACTTGGCCTAACCAACAAACAAGAGGAGTTTCTGGCAGAGCTTACTCCAGAACAAAGAGAGAAATACAAAAATGCGTTCTCAAACAAAATATCATCAACTGTATGCGCCAAGGCTGGAGATGGACTGCAAGAACATCCAGTGGTGATGATGCTGATGGAAGTGACGACAAACTCGGGTTGCCTAATTGGCTCCCTAATCGACCTCGCATCTGATACCAATTATATCACCAATGAAACAGCCGATCGCCTTGGACTGTGCGGTGAGAACATCAGACTTATAGTCCATGGAGTCGGGGGGATGAAGAAGACTGTCCTGACCAAAAGATATTCCCTGCGGCTGAAGGTAAAGACATCCAAGGGAAAAGTGGCAGAGCATAGAATTCTCTGCTATGGCCTGGAAAACATCGCGGAGGTGACTCAATCAGTCACTGCCGAGCAACTGCAGAAGTTCTTCCCCAATGTACCCAGAGACGAACTGGTCCGTCCCACAAAAATTGACCTCCTTATCAGTCACCGGGAAGGTCGTCTTGTACCCCAGCCAATCAAGATTGTGGGAGACCTCGTTCTCTGGGACGGCCCGCTGGGAAAGACTGTTGGGGGAACCCATCCCGATCTCTTTGAGACAGTCGACCTGGCCGTGTACCGCTCTGAAACTCACCTTGCAAGGACCATGAGATCAGCCTCGACGGCGTATAAAGAGACCATCATACCTCAAGAAGAGGAAGTGAATGTGCTTGTCCGGAGCACCGCAACCGCCAACAAAGAGGTCTTCGAGTGGTTCAGGTGGGACAGCATCGGAGCTGCGTGCAGTCCTCAATGTGGCGGCTGCAAGTGTGGTAGGTGCCCCCCTGGAGGAAAAGAAATGACCCTCAAGGAAGAGCGGGACCTGGAAAAGATAAAAGAATGCCTAACATACGTGCTGGCGGACAAACACAGTAACTCTCCCCACTGGGATGCAGCTTATCCCTGGAAGACAAACCTCGACCTCACAACACTGCCAGACAATCGGCAGGCAGTGGAGGCAACCTTCAGAAACACTGAGAAACGTCTGGAGAAGGAACCTGTGTGGAAGGCTGCATACAAAGAACAAATACATGAAATGGTTTCTAGAGGGGCTGCTGCAAAACTCACAAGGGAGGAAATTAACAACTGGGAAGGACCTAAATGGTACATCAGCCATCTAGTTGCACCGAACCCTCACTCCTCCTCAACCCCTGTGAGAATTGTGTGGAATAGTAGCCAAGAGTTCCGAGGCATAAGTCTAAATGATCTCCTTCACAAGGGTCCCGATGTACTCAATCCCATCAGAGGCGTCCTTCTGAGGTTCAGGAGTGGACTTCATGCCGCACTGGGTGACGTAAAAAAGATGTATAACTCAGTGTGGCTGAAAGATGATGAAGTTCATCTCCACCGCTTTCTCTGGAGAGACAACCCTGAGGACGACATTGAGGTGTTTGCAGTCGTCAGAGTTAATATCGGTGATTGTAGGAGCCGCATTTGAGTTTATTTTTGGTTTCATAATTTACTTATAATTGTCTTTTCTATTGCATTTGAGTGGTACACCTTCTACAGCCAGAGAGGGCGCTATCCTATAAGTTGGAGCATGTAGCGCAGAAGGGGAGACAGAAGGAGAAGGCGTGCCAGCAGATACAGTCTTTGACCTCGGCCTGGATCTGCGTTACTGGAGCGCTACAAAGGAATGTTTAAAGACATTTAAACCAGTTTTCATTTTTGTTTATGTACTTTATATTTATTTGCAATAAATACCGACAAACATTCAACGACAACACTCTTGGATTTTCTTGGATTCGGGCTGTGAGTCTGACCCCGTGCTCGCATTCTCCAGGTGGTTGGAAACAATAACAGGGGGTTACAGGAAAAACCCAACATTGTTTTTTGCCACTACATTTCGTCAAAGACTTGCTGTGAATTGATCAAAAACGGATTTATGTTGAAACTACGCGATATGAAGACAAAGGAAACGTTGGTCTAAGTGTGGCAAGCCAAACAAAGAAACACTTCGATGGAGGTATGTGCTTTCAAAGTGAATAATATTTGAAGGATATAGAAACAAATCTCACCACAGCTTTGTGAGTTGGTGAACTGTGACAAACAGATAAGAGCGGTGAAAACACAGCCAAATTGGAACGAATGAAATGCAACGATATGTTGATTTTTGGAAAGAATATGAACTGCTTTCTACATTTTTGAGAACTTTTGCATTGATTGAAGTAAGATAAATACTTTCTGAGATTTTGGGAAGTTTTTTTTTTTTTTTTGAGAATAATGGCTGATTCTAACGAAGAAGAAACAAACCCTGTTAAAGACATGAATGAAACTGTCGCGCAATTGCGCTCATCTAGAGGAGGAAAAATGTCACATGTAACACGGAGAATGAACATTGTGAATGATTTAATGACTAGTCCGGAATTTCTGGATGAAGTTAAACAAAACATGATTAAGTTTAATGAATTTCTTGAAGAGTTCAAAGCCGTGCATGCCTCCTATAGTGAAGTATTGGATGAGGAAGCAAATCAAGAAGACCACGAAACATGGTATCAGCCTAGATGTGTACAGATAACGGCTTTTATGGCTAACGTTGAAAAATGGATTTCAGCCATAGAAAACCCAGGTTCCCAAGCCATAGTTGAAGCCACCTCTTCTGTCAGCCAAGGAGAAGATTCTGATACTGATAGTGATGCACAATCATTTGGATCACATACAGCGTCTGTGTCATTGCGCATCAGTGCAGAGGCAGAAAGAGTGGCTTTAATGGCTAAAGCTGCAAAGCTGCAGGAAAGGCATGCAATTGAGGAGCAGGAGCATATTCTGAGAAAAAAGAGAGAAACTTTAGAGTTGCATTCTGAAATTGAAGCCACTACTGCAAAAATTAATTATCTGAAAGAAGCTGAAATAGAAATGTATAAACCTGCCCAGTCTGATGTCACAGTTCAGATGCCTTTGTTGGGTGCAGAAGCAGATGAAGTGAAGACAAAATCAACAGTGACACATGTACCATTGGATGAAAAGCTTGAAAGCTCACTTTATTTTCATGACAGGACTTCCCCAGTAGTTAAAACCAGGCCAGGTGTTCAGGTTCAATTTCCGCTTCGCAGCAGACCTGTTTGCCAGCCCATGGCTGGCAGTGATATCCGGCCACAACTACAGCAGACCTCGGCTCACAGTATTCCCCCTGTCATTCCCCAGCCAGCAAGGTCAGTCCCAGCCATTCAGTCCACTGTACCTCAAGGGCAAATTCCTACACACAGTTCAGCACAAGAAAGCCACATGATTAAAATTCTGGAAAAGCAGAGTGAATTAACAAGGATTCTTATGAAACAGCAACTTCTGTCTACACTACCGCAGGGTAGCATTCCACTCTTTGATGGACAAGTTCTTGAGTACAAGTCATTCATTCACTCCTTTGAAAGTATGGTTGAAAGTAAAACTGATAACAATAAAGATAGATTGCAGTTTCTTATTCAATATACTAGAGGCCTAGCACAAAGGCTAGTCAAGAGCTGTGAGTACTTGTCACAAGATAGAGGCTACAAGAGAGCAAAGGAGTTGCTAAAGGAAAATTTTGGAAACGAATACAAGATCTCTTGTGCTTACTTGGAAAAAGCCCTATCCTGGTCCCAAATCAAATCTGAGGATTTTAAATCGCTACAGGATTATGCCATGTTCCTTAGGAGCTGCTGCAATGCTATGGAGGAAATGGAATATATGGAGGAGCTGGATACAGTTTCCAACATGAGAAGCATTGTGCTCAAGCTACCATACAAGCTTCGGGAGAGATGGCGTAACAAGGCTTATGAGCTGCAAGAACAACGTAGTCGTAGGGTAAGGATTTTAGATCTAGTCTGCTTTATTGAAAGACAAGCTCGCATAGCAGCTGATCCAGTATTTGGTGATCTTCAAGATCAGTCAGCTAGTAGAGGAAAGGCTAGATCCCCAGTCAAACCACAGGCCTCGAAGTCATCTGGCAGTAGTTTTGCCACTAGTATAGCTATTGCCCAAAAGCAGATGAAGTTTGATCTTTCTTGCCCCTTCTGTAGCTCAAGACACACATTGGACTTGTGTAAAGACTTTTTAAAGATAACACATAGAGACAAGCTCAGTTTTATAAAGACCAAAGGCATATGTTTTGGATGTCTCTCCACAGGCCACATTAGCAGAGACTGCAAAAGGCGTCTCAGCTGTAAAGTATGTAAGCAAGCTCACCCTAGTGTCCTACATATTGAGGCCAAGGATAGTATCATCAAAAAGGCAGAAATATCCTCTGATGTTACAGGCAATGCATCAGCAGGGTTATGTGGTCATATAGGGGCCGGAGACCAAGAGAGTGTGCTGTCCATTGTCCCAGTTCAGGTTAAGGCAGCAAAGGGCAGCCAAGTCTTACAGGTGTATGCTCTCCTGGACCCGGGATCCTCCGCCACCTTCTGCTCCGAGGATCTTATGTTTCGGCTCAATCTGAAGGGAAGAAAAACACACATTCTTCTACGCACAATGAATCAAGAAAAAACTGTTCCAACTCATGTCGTCTCTGAAATGGAAGTTTCAGCACTGAACAGCAATAACTTCTTACCTCTTCCTGATCTCTTCACTCAAAAAGAAATGCCAGTTACCACAAACAGCATTCCCAAGCAGAAAGACTTAGCACAATGGAAGTATCTAAGTCGAGTCAAACTTCCCAGCATTAATTCAAAGGTGGAGCTGTTGATTGGCACAAATGCTCCAAAGTGCATAGAACCATGGGAAGTTGTTAATAGTCAAGGTGGGGGCCCCTACGCAGTTAGAACCTTATTGGGGTGGGTTGTAAACGGGCCACTGAGAAGTGCTGATGGCAGTGCAGAGAATGTGACTGTGAATAGGATATCAGTTACAAGTCTAGAACAGCTTCTGATCTCACAGTATAATCAGGATTTCAGTGAGGTAGCATCTGAGGAGAAGACCGAAATGTCAGTTGAGGACAGAAGGTTTTTAGAGATAGCCAATGAGGCGGTCTTACAAGATGGACATTACTATCTGAAGTTGCCCTTTAGGAAAACTGATGTCAGCATGCCTAACAATCGCCAAGTTGCAGAACAGCGCCTCCAAACCCTGAAAAGGAAAATGAAAAAAGATGAACAATACAAACAGGAATATGTTGCCTTTATCAATGACATCTTTGAAAATCATTATGCAGAGGAGGTCCCAGAGGAAGAACTCACACAGGCACCTGGAAAGGTATGGTACATACCACACCACGGAGTGTATCACCCCAAAAAGAAGAAACTTAGAGTGGTGTTTGATTGTGCAGCTACTTACAAAGGTGTATCCCTCAACACAGAGCTACTACAGGGTCCTGATCTGACCAATTCTCTTGTCGGAGTCATTTGGAGATTCCGCAAAGAACCCATTGGAATTATGGCTGACGTTAAGTCAATGTTCCATCAGGTGGGAGTAGAGAAATCAGGTGTGGACTACTTGCGCTTCCTGTGGTGGCCACAGGGTGACACCAGTCAAACCCCAAAGGAATACCGTATGCTTGTGCACATATTTGGTGCAGTGTCCTCCCCAAGTTGCGCAAGTTTTGCATTACGAAAAACTGCTGATGACAATGAAAGCTGTTTTCCCCTTCAGGTAGCTGAAACAATCCGGCACAACTTTTATGTGGATGATTGTGTTAAGTCCGTGGTTGAAGAGTCTGAAGCCATCCAGCTAGTAAAAGACCTCACTGCACTATGCTACAAAGGTGGATTTCAGCTGACTCAATGGGTCAGCAATAACCGGGCAGTTCTAGCATCCATTCCAAAAGAAAAATGGGCAAAAGAAATCAAAACACTGGATCTTGACAAAGACAGCCTACCAATGGAAAGAGCCCTGGGATTGCAGTGGTGCGTGGACTCTGACCATTTCCAGTTTAACATCAATTTAAGCCAGAAGCCACATACCCGCAGAGGCATACTTTCTGTTGTAAGTTCCATTTTTGATCCCCTCGGTTTTCTTGCTCCTCTCATTCTCCCAGCCAAGCAGTTGCTACAGGAGCTCTGCCAGAGAGGCTTTGGATGGGACGAACCTTTACCCCAAGCTGTAGTAGACAGGTGGGAAGGATGGACAAACAGTTTAGAAAGAATAAAAAGCTTCAGTGTTGCACGTTGTTTGAAACCAAAAGGCTATGGAACAACAAAGTGTGCAGAACTACACCATTTTGCTGACGCCAGTGAGAATGGCTATGGCTCAGTGAGCTACATAAGACAAGCTAATGAACAGGACATTGTACATGTCACTTTTCTCATGGGAAAGTCCAGAGTCCTTCCTTTAAAGAACATCACAGTACCACGTCTGGAGCTGGCCGCTGCAGCATTGTTGGTAAAGGTGGACAAAATGCTAAGGAGAGAACTACATCTACCCTTAAAGCCCTCCGTTTTCTGGACTGATAGCCAAACCGTACTTAAGTACATTAGAAGTGACACTGCAAGATTTAAAACGTATGTAGCCAACAGGGTCTCGCTGATTCGGGATAACTCGGAGCTGTCTCAATGGAGATACGCAAGAAGTAAAGACAATCCAGCTGATGATTCCTCGAGAGGATTGAGTGCAGGTAAATTCATGGAACAAAGGAGGTGGATGCATGGCCCAGAGTTCCTATGGAAACCTGAGGAAAGTTGGTTAGAGGTGGAGGCATTGGGCTCAGTGTTACAGGATGATCCAGAGGTCAGGAGAAACACTACTGTGTTTACAACAGTGGTAAACACTGAAACACCCACAGACCAGCTTATTTCATACTTTTCAAATTGGATTAGGCTACTTAAAGCAGTGGCATGGTACATCAAACTAAAAAAGGCCTTGATACTGAGAATCAAAAAACAAAAGGGCTTCCCATCGTATCAAGTCACTACCCGCTCCCACAGCCAAAAGGTGAACCCAAAACTTGAGGGCGGTGGACAGCTCCTCACAGTGGAAGATCTCTTACAGGCAGAAAGGTCAGTTATCTCTTATGTTCAGAGGCAAGCATTCCCAGCTGAAATTACAACACTGCAAATGACCCCACCTAAAGTGAAAAGGAGCAGCAGGATCTGTAGGCTTGATCCTGTGCTAGATGAAGGCATCTTAAGAGTAGGTGGCCGGATGCATAAATCTGCCATGCCTGATGAAACTAAACACCCCTGTATCTTGCCCAAAGATTCACACGTTTCAATTCTTCTTTTAAGACACATTCATGAACGTTGTGGTCACAGTGGCAGGAACCACATGCTCTCAGAGCTCCGTAAGAAATATTGGATTATTAAGGCCAACTCCTTAGCAAGAAAGGTGCTCTCAAGATGTGTCATGTGTCGACGTGTGAAGGGCAAAGCAGGTGAGCAAAAAATGGCAGATTTGCCGCTAGAAAGAATCCTACCTGACCTCCCTCCCTTTACCAATGTCGGATTGGACTACTTTGGCCCGATTGAAGTGAGGCGAGGAAGAAGCACCATCAAAAGGTATGGAGTTCTGTTTACATGTATGTCTAGCAGAGCTGTTCATTTGGAAGTAGCTTTCTCATTAGACACTGACTCATGCATCCACGCTTTGAGGAGATTTGTTTGCAGGAGGGGGCAGATTAAGCACATCAGATCTGACAACGGAACGAACTTGGTGGGTGCTCAGGTGGAGCTCAAGAAAGCTCTGATGACACTGGACAAGTTGAAGATCCAGGATGCCCTGCTTCCTGATGGAATCAAGTGGAGTTTCAACCCACCAGCTGCATCGCACCATGGCGGAGTCTGGGAAAGGCTTATAAGATCTGTTCGTTATGTGCTGTACTCCACACTCCATCAACAGTCCATCGATGATGAGGGTCTTCAAACTCTATTCTGTGAGGTAGAGGCTATTCTAAACAACCGTCCTCTCTCCACAGTGTCCTCAGACCCATATGACCTAGAACCGCTGACCCCAAACCACCTTCTCCTGCTGAAAACTCAGCCCATTATGCCTCCTGGAATCTTCCTGAAATCAGACCTTTATGCTAGACGCCGCTGGAAACAGGTCCAGTACATGGCAGATCTCTTCTGGCATAGATGGACCAAAGAATACCTTCTTCTACTCCAGGAAAGGCAAAAATGGACTGTAGTGAAGAAGAACCTGAATGTTGGAGATCTTGTTCTGGTGGTTGACCCCACTGCTCCTAGAGGGTCATGGCCATTAGGAAGAGTTCTAGAGACCAAGCCTGATCGAAAGGGGCTGGTCCGATCCGTGAAGCTCCAGACACAGACTTCAATCCTTGATAGGCCCATTACCAAGCTGTGCCGAATTCTGGAAAATGAAGAGTGTCCAGTGCCCCTTAAAGATCACCAATAAGGGATGTAATGTATACATATACATATTTTTCTAAAAGTGTTAAGAGATTATTTGATTTCTGGCTCCTTTTTTGTATTTATTTTTAATTGATTCTATAGAGAACAATTAGGGGCCGGTGTGTAGGAGCCGCATTTGAGTTTATTTTTGGTTTCATCATTTACTTATAATTGTCTTTTCTATTGCATTTGAGTGGTACACCTTCTACAGCCAGAGAGGGCGCTATCCTATAAGTTGGAGCATGTAGCGCAGAAGGGGAGACAGAAGGAGAAGGCGTGCCAGCAGATACAGTCTTTGACCTCGGCCTGGATCTGCGTTACTGGAGCGCTACAAAGGAATGTTTAAAGACATTTAAACCAGTTTTCATTTTTGTTTATGTACTTTATATTTATTTGCAATAAATACCGACAAACATTCAACGACAACACTCTTGGATTTTCTTGGATTCGGGCTGTGAGTCTGACCCCGTGCTCGCATTCTCCAGGTGGTTGGAAACAATAACAGGGGGTTACAGGAAAAACCCAACATTGTTTTTTGCCACTACAGTGATAAACCCGCAGGATGTATCGCCCAAGTTGCAATGAAGGAGACGGCCAACCTTCCGCAGTTTGCTGATATGATTGAAGAACGGCGAGCTCTGACTGAGGACAGCTATGTGGATGACATCCTGACCTCACACGATGACCTCAAGACGCTGGAGAGGATCACCAAAGGGGTGGAGGAGATTTTGAAAGCAGGAGGTTTCTTCCTCAAACCGTGGGTTCTGTCACACCAAAGTGGGAGGAGTGGAGCCCCTGCTGAAACAACTGTACCCAGGACCCTGGTACTGCCCAACCAAATGCATGATGGGGAGAACAAAGCACTTGGGGTCGGCTACGAACCTGAGACAGACAAGCTTCGGTTGCTGACTTCTATCAACTTCTCTAAGAAAAGAGGGAAAATGAGGACAGGATTTAATCTGAGCATGGAGGATGTCAGGGAAGGAACACCAAATCCCCTTACCCGACGCATACTTCTTAGCCAGATTGCCGCATTATACGACCCGGTTGGTCTTGCCTCACCAGCCAAACAGAAGGGAGTGATGTTGGTACGAGAATCATTCCAGGAAGCTGGCAAGGACAACCCATCTAAAGACACATGGGATGCCCCTCTCTCATTAAAACTTCGAGAAGCCGCAATAACGCTCTTTGAAGAAATTGTGAGACTTGGCCAGGTAAGGTTTGAGAGAAGTCTCACGCCGCCTGGAGCCATAGGCCCACCAACAGGGATCACGTTCTCAGATGGAAGTGAATCCTCCTTTGGAGCCGTACTTTACCTGCGGTGGGAAACCTGAGACAAAGTTGTAATGAAGTTGGTGGAATCCAAGGCTAAACTCACCCCTCTCGACCAAAAGGGAGATGTGATCAAGGCGGAACTCTGTGGCGCGGTCTTCGCTACCCGCCTAAAAAAGTATTTTGAGAAGCACTGCCACATTAAAGTCAAACAATGGATTCACTTTGTGGACAGCCAAACAATCCTGGCAGCCATCCAAAAGGACAGCTACGGCTTCCAGACCTTTTTCGCTAATCGAATCGGTGAGATTCAGAAAGCCGGACAAGTGGAAGATTGGAGGTGGATTGAAGGCAGAAGAAACATTGCTGACATACTTACCAGAGGTGCAACTCCTGAGGAACTTAACGAAGGGTCAGAGTGGCAGCAAGGCCCTGAGTTCCTGAAATTGCCCAAGACCGACTGGCCTATGAAGATGGCCAGTGAGATTGCACCCTCTGCTGCTGAAGATGTGGGAAAACTTCAGCGGAAAGCCTTCTCAGCAGTGGTCACCAGGGCCCAGTCAAAAGAAAGAACTGGCCTTAACGGGCCTGACATCAAGGCGGACCTCAAGCATGAAGGAGTCAATGGTAGGCCGACATCACCAGCTGTCCCGGATGCAACATTAGCAGCAGACAGACAGAGAAGGCCCTGGGCAATTGGACTGGTGCGCCTTGTGGAACCTCAACGCTTCAGTTCTCTGTCCAAGTTGTGTGGTTCCATAGCCTGGACTCGACGGGCTGCAGAAACCTGGCTGAGAAAACGCCAGGCACCAGACACATCAAAGTGGGAGGCAAACCGCTCTATCCTGTCTACTGAAGAGAGAGCACAAGCCTTCCGAGACCTGGTCCTCGCAGCCCAAGATTGCAGTCAGTTCCTGGACTCAACACTGAATCGCTTGGTGGTCCACATGGACGAGAGCACAGGAATCCTTCCCTGTGGAGGACGAATCCAGTCCTGGAAAGAAGATGGAACAGCTGTTCCTTTAATTCCATTTCGTTCATGGCTCGCAACGCTACTGTCAAGAGAAGCTCATGACGAGAACCATGAAGGTGTTGCTGCCACGCTTCTGCGCACCAGAAGGAAAGCATGGATTGTGCAAGGTCGGAGGATAGTAAAGAAAGTTGCGAACGACTGTATTACATGTCGCAAACTGAAAGAAAAGATGTGCCAGC
This sequence comes from Leuciscus leuciscus, assembly GCF_965113295.1. NCBI lineage: Eukaryota > Metazoa > Chordata > Actinopteri > Cypriniformes > Leuciscidae > Leuciscus > Leuciscus leuciscus. The sequence goes on from NC_138728.1 coordinate 54,592,680, forward strand.
AGATGATGAGTGATCTGCCGCCAGAACGCTCACAGCGTGCTAACCCATTTGAGTATACCACACTTGACCTTTTTGGCCCCTTCGAAATCAAGGATGCTGTCAAGAAAAGAACAGGAAAAAAAGTCTGGGGCATAGTATTCTGTTGCATGGCATCAAGGGCAGTTCATGTGGACCTCGCTGACGATCAATCATCTGAAAGTTTTCTCCAAACTTACTTTCGCTTTGTAGCATTGAGAGGCCATCCCAGAAAATTGTGGTCAGATAGGGGAACCAATTTCATTGGAGCTAAACCTGCCCTACAAGACTTGCATAGGTACTTAGCTACCTTACGGGAAGCATCCATAGAGGACAAAGCCGCCAGGAATGGGACAGTCTGGGCATGGAACTTTCATCCGGCTGACGCACCTCATCGCAACGGGGCTGCGGAAGCTGCAGTTAAGCTCATAAAAAGGGCTCTCACTAGCCTCGGAGGGACAACAAGCTCACTCACCTGGGGTGAACTCCAAACCCTCTTCTACCAGGCAGCTAACCTCACCAATGAAAGGCCAATTGATGCCAGGGCACAAGAACAAGAAGACTCTATAGAGTATTTGACCCCCAATATTCTGCTCCTCGGGAGGAGCAGGCAAGGAGGAGATACAGGAGGAATTGATTTATGCACTCATCCCTGGCGCCGTCTAAGAGCCATCCAGATTGGTGTGGATATGTTCTGGAAGAAGTGGAGTGAACTAGCCGGACCTAACCTATTCATTCGGCCAAAGTGGCATCAGACCCAAAGGAATGTAGCAATTGGTGACATTGTTTGGATTGCTGATCAAAACGCACTGCGAGGGCAATTCCGGCTTGGACGGATCCAGGCCGTGTACCCTGACAAGAAAGGACTTGTGAGAGACGCAGACGTTAAGACGTGTGCAGGCCCCCCTGCCTCCCTAATAGTTGGGCAACTTAAGAGGAACCCTCAGCAGCTGACGTCAGTCATCCTACGGAGAGACGTGAGAAGACTGGTAGTCCTCATCCCTGTGGAAGACCAGTGACTCCTAGACCTCGTCTCTTCGGCCACCAGTTCTACCACGTCTAAACGCCCAAACCCCTGATTCTGAAGGCATTACCTCAGGATACCTCTCTTTTTCTCTCTTTTTCTTTGTCTCTCTCTCTCTTTCTCCCTCGCTGGTTGGTACGTATCTATGCTGCCTTTGCCACCACTTGCACCACCATTCACGAAGAATGAAAAGTACATACCCCATATGACCAAACCTTGCAGAATACCACACATCTGTCAGGGGAGGTGCCTGAACAGTGACAATGGAGTTCTATTCTTCATGATAAAAAAAAAAAAAAAAAAAACATTATATCTTATGTGGTGTAATGAAATGTTTTGTCTGTGACCGCCTTGAATCACATGATCAGTCGGTCAAGTGGGAGGTGTTGCGTTCACTACGTCACGGGTGTTCAGCAGCAATGTAACGTAGGTTAATAGGTGGGAGGTTCACTTACCTGATTGAAGCACGGGCCAGTCAAGAGTTGAAACGTGGACCAGTAAAATCCCAAAGCAGTGTGTTAGAATCCAGTAATGTATGAGCACGAGCTATAAGCGGGAGCGAGTACTAGTTTTGGCATGTTGTCTCGTCAGGAGAGATGCGCCACCGGTAAGCTGCTGTTTCTATCCATTGAGCTGCGGTTTAAGTTTGTTTATCTGTTTGCGCTACCGCTGTGCTGCCGCTGTATATGTGCGCTGTTTGTATGCTTGATAACTGTTACTTTGGTCACGCGGATAAAACCTTGTTTGCGGTCTAATGTTTAACGTTGTCGGCTCGATAGTATCCGTGGCTATATTCCAGCAAATGTTTGAAATTGGAGCGTTTCACTGTCACACGAGTTACTTCCTGTTTGCGGTGGTGGATGGGTAATGTAGTTAATCACTTTACATTGGTAATGGATTGCTATGCTCAGCGTTGGTACTTAAAACTACACTCACTGTCTTTCACTTTAAGCCAACATACTGAGAACACTTTTGTGGTTTAGGGCTATTGGTTTAATGTGTAAAATTGACATTGATGTACATTTGGTGTGTGTGAAATTGTTGCATTTCTGTGTTTAGATGCATGTGCTTTGTTTAGTCATTAAGTTTAAACACTAAGTATATTATAATATTTATAATATTAAATACTGACTATATTGAAATTTATATTTGTATATTATTCAGAATTTATGGTATATTATGTATGTGGCTATAAATATTGTTGTTTACACCATAGCTTTTCTATTTCTACAGGTTTATAACCTGCTATTTGTGGACTAATCAACTGTATGTGAAAAATTAATAAGAGTAAATAAAAAACCACAATGAGTTACAACAACGTGTCCTCTCCTGACGCCCCGTTCGGTGGGGAGATTTTTAAAGAACCGAACACACACACACACACTCACACACACACACACACACACACACACACACACACACACATACACACACACACACATACACACTCACACACACACACACACACACACACACACACACACACACACACACACACACACACACACACACACACACACACACACACACACACACACACACACACACACACACACACACACACACACACACACACTCTCACACACACACACACACACACACACACACACAGTCAGATCTGAAATGAAGACTCGAGATAGAGAGTTTCTGTAATTCACTGATGTGTGTTTTCTCTCCATCAGATCCTCATCGCCTCACTCTGGATCTGAACACACACACACACACACACACACAGATAGAGAGTTTCTGTAATTCACTGATGTGTGTTTTCTCTCCATCAGATCCTCATCGCCTCACTCTGGATCTGAACACACACACACACACACACACACACACACACACACACACACACACACACACACACACACACACACACACACACACACACACACAGAGAGAGTTTCTGTAATTCACTGATGTGTGTTTTCTCTCCATCAGATCCTCATCGCCTCACTCTGGATCTGAACACACACACACACACACACACACACACACACACACAGATAGAGAGTTTCTGTAATTCACTGATGTGTGTTTTCTCTCCATCAGATCCTCATCGCCTCACTCTGGATCTGAACACAGTGCATACACGCCTCCGTCTGTCTGAGGGGAACAGAGTGATTACTAACACTGACCCAGAGCTCCAGCCGTATCCGGATCATCCAGACAGATTTGATGTGTACTCTCAGGTGTTGTGTAGAGAGAGTGTGTGTGGACGCTGTTACTGGGAGATTGAGTGGAGTGGTGTTGTGCGTATATCAGTGTCATATAAGAGCATCAGCAGGAAGGGACGGGGTGGAGAGTGTGCGTTTGGATCTAATGATCAGTCCTGGAGTTTGTCCTGCTCTTCCTACAGTTACACATTCTGGCACAATAACATTAGGACTGCTCTCCCTGTAGAGTCCATCAGGAGCAGAACAGGAGTGTGTAGAGTAGGAGTGTATGTGGATCACAGTGCAGGAACTCTGTCCTTCTACAGCGTCTCTGACAGAAACACACTGAGGCTCATACACACACTCCAGACCACATTCACACACACACTCTATCCTGGGTTTGTGGTTTATCGTAGATCATCAGTGAGACTGTGTTGATGAGTGAGAATAGCCTGATGAGAGACTCTACCCATAATGCTTTGAGCTCATGATAAATCAGTGACAGTGAGATGATGATCTAGAGTCTCTTATTGTCTCTTCATCACATTAATAACAGCTGAACTTCTGTCAGTGAAATAAAGAGAAACACACACACACACACACACACACACACACACACACAGAGAAGAGAGAGGAAATATGAGACACAATGAGACTCACTGAAACGTGTGTGTGTGTGTGTGTGTGTGTGTGTGTGTGTGTGTGTGTGTGTGTGTGTGTGTGTGTGTGTTATTAAACATAATTCCTCTGCTGTGGGTTGTGTGTGTGTGTGTGTGTGTGTGTGTGTTATTAAACATGATTCCTCTGCTGTGGGTTATGTGTGTGTGTGTGTGTGTGTGTGTGTGTGTGTGTGTGTGTGTTATTAAACATGATTCCTCTGCTGTGGGTTATGTGTGTGTGTGTGTTTGTTTTTGTGGTTTACAAGGACTTTTGACCTGAATACGCACCAGCACTATGGGGACATTTGGGTTTATGAGGACAGAGGCCATGTCCTCATAAATCCGACAGCGTAGATGTCATTTACTACGTCCCAGAAGCTCCCTCTCAAAGTTTGGCGCCATGTCCTTACATACCACAAAAACCTGAAATTTTACCATACACTGTGTATCCCCCGATTTCGAGAGTGCGCTCGCGGAGCCAGGTCCTGGTATTACACCCGCGTCATCAAAAATTTACATTTTTCACACAAGTGTATTCTTTGGGGCCTGTGATTGGTCAGATCGGTACCGGTGTGGTGAAGTATACGGTAACTCTGAAGTATTCGGTAACCCTGAGGACCCAAGCAATCCGATTGGTTCAAAGCACGTTTTATGGGTAATCGCTTTAGTGCCTGGTTATAAATCATACAAAATTATTTTATTATAGAAGACGTTTGTACTACGTTTTAACGAGTCATTAATGTATTTAATGTATTTTAAATGATACGTTTCATATACTAGTATTTAACCGAAGCTATAGATTGTGAAATTAAACATTTCTCGTTGTTCGTGTGTTTTTTAGTTAGCTTAGATAATAGCATAGCATACAGCTAACGTTATCCGATGATCGTGCTATGAGCTTAAACTGCACTGATACTGCCTTACCGTATTCACAGCCATTCGTAATGCAATTATAATTATGTAATTATTTTTTATCCTCAATAATCAGCGCAATATGTTACAAGTACACTTTTATTTATTAAAAGAGCCATAAAATAATATTTATTTGTGTATATTACTATTTTTGCTATTACATTTAAATAAATTACAGAATGCTAGCTATGTTTTGTGGGCATAAATATTAATTGGTTGTCTAGCCTTGACTAAAGAACACTATAATGTAATTATGGAATCACAATCTTAATGTAATTAATCAAACACCTTAATTCATATAATAATCTTTATTTTAAAGAAATAACATGTTAAAGTATGTTTTGTGACGAAATTATTTGTTTTAAAGAAATAGGGCATAATATGTTTTTTTTTATTACAAGCATGTAATTTGTGTACTAATGCATATGATTTATGTCATAATAATTCTTAATACAGAACATCATACAACACAATAACATTTAATGTAATTAAATTAGAGAATCAAAACTTATATAAAAATTGTATTAAATTACACAATACAATACATAATGAATTCTGAAACTGAATTATGAGATGTAATATATTACATTTTTATTAACACAAAACTACAAGCAAAATGCACATCGTTTTAGGACATTTATAGAGCTTTTTAAAATACACAACAATACAAAGCAGCTTTAAACAAACATACTCTAGTATGTCTTTACTTTCCTAAACACTTTTGTGATAGTCCTCTGGCTATAGATTGTGAAGATTTAAAAACCATTAATGTTGAGTTAGCTGTGTTAAAATATTTAATGAACTGTAAGGTTAAAGTTTTTTGAGAGCTAATGAGACAAATAGTGTATTAGATGCAGTGTATTTTGCTGTATGAAAAGTCAAATCTTTAGTTTGAAGTAAATTCATTGTCTAGGCAAGTCACCTTTATTTATATAGTGCTTTTTACAATACAGATTGTATCAAAGCAGCTTCACATTGATAAAATGAAAATAATACAACAAAGTTTGTTTCTAGAAGAAAATTGCATCATTGTCCACCCAAATTAGACAGATCAATAATATTGTTGAATATTAAATGTCCCCAAATAAGCAAGCCAAAGCCAAGGCAACAGTGGCAAGGAACCAAAACTCCATCAGTGACAGAATGGAGAAAAAAACCTTGGGAGAACCCAGGCTCAGTCTCTCAGTTCTCCTCTGGCCAACCAGCGAACAGTGTATGATTATGATCCAGGCAGCATTACAGGTCAGAGGTCAGATTGGTTGTGTCGATGAGGTCGGCACTTCAGGGATGCGTCATGGTTGGGTCCACGTGCAGGTCCACCATCTAGTCTGAATACGGCCGGAGTCCACCTCACTTCGGAAACGGAGAGACTGGTTGACAATTCAGCACTGCGTTGTCGTCGCGTCCAGGCGTAGGTCCTTCATCTGATCTGGATACGGCCTGGATCCGGCGGACTGCGGTAAACCTCGGTATAAGCAGAGAGACTAATATTAACCTAGATGCCATTCTTCTTATGATGGAACGAGAACATCAGGATTTATGGGAAGTGTTCCCGGTTCCGGCTGGCCTAATCTATGCAGCCTAATATGGAATTATAGAAGTCTATAATGTGTTATGTGTATGCTAGGTCAAAGAGATGTGTTATTAGTCTAGCTTTGAACTGACTGAGTGTGTCTGCTTCCCGGACAATGGTAGGAAGACTGTTCCAGAGTTTTGGTGCTAAATAGGAGAAGGATCTACCGCCAGCAGTCGATTTTGATATTCTAGGAATTATCGGGAATGAATGGTGTATACTTTGTAGAGCCCTAAAAAAAGTGTTTCAACAAATTACATTTTACATAATCAATTGCATTTAATCATTTCTTTTTAAAGCAGTTCCAATCACCTGCTTTGAGGTGTTGATGGCATGCACCACATCCTCCAGTTTTTCGTCCCAGTCATTCTGCATGTCATTGCAGTACTTTGACAATGACCTCTTTATAGTCTGATTTGTCCTCTCATCCTGTCCATTTGACTGAGGGTGGTAAGCTGACGTGACACACTGCTTCACACCCAATTCCTTAAATATGTCCGCATTTAGCTGTTATCAAAAAGTTATCAAAGACATGGTAGATTCTTATAACATATAGCCCAAAAATTTTATAATAAAATCTTCTTAACTAAATAATAATAACCTGGTTCACAAACTCCCTCCCCTGGTCTGTGATTATTCTTTCAACCAGTCCATATGCATTAAATGCTTGTAAGACCCCTGTAGCCACCTCAACTGCGGTCTTAGACTTCAGGGATTTGGCGAAAACCCATTTGGTGAAGAGGTCAGTCATTGTGAGGACATAAATGTTCCCCTGAGGACTGGTTGGAAATGGTCCCATCAAATCCATTCCTATTACAGTCCAGGCTTTAGTGACCTTGATAGGGTGCAACACTGGGGCCACTGTTTTAATAGTATCATTACACTGACACTGTGGACATTGGGCAATCTAAAAAAAAATTTGTAGGTGTTTGTAACATTACAAACAACAGAAACACATTACTTTGTACAACTACATCAGGGGTCTCAAACTCAACATAGGATTTTGAGGACACGACTTAACACCATTAAGTATTTATTATAATATGATCTTGTGGCCTCAATATAATATGTCGTGGCCTCAACATAACGTACCAATGAGTTAATTATTTACACTTGAGGGGCTGTATGAAACCATCTCGTGGGTCAAGAATTTGAGTCTACAATTATCTTACCCACTTCATGACGTCCGGAAAGATGCCTTGCCAGTAGTATGCGCTTGCAATCTTATTAAATGTCCTTGTTATCCCCTGATGCCCACCTGTAGCTGGGCTGTCATGACAGTCCCGAAGGACTCGTTCCTTCTGTTGCTCATCCATGACAACTAGACGGTTTGATCCGTCTGCAGTCTTGTAATAAAGATGTCCACCTGTGTTAGAGACATAAAGAGGTAATGTGAGGGAACGCAACACACAGTAAATCATGTTATTTATTGAAGAAAATATTACGTAAAATTAGTTGTTTTATCATAAGCAAACGTAGCGGATACTGTAAATTACATAATACATAACACATTAAAAGGCAATGATATTTTTCTACTTTCCCTGCACAATGAACTTCTTAGCAGAACGCCTGACAATTCTGTTCCGTCCGGTGTCGGCGTTCCCTTGGTAAACTCCACGCTCCAGGTACTCCTTCACCTCAGCATGCAACGCAAACTGTAACATAACTTTAATGCAAAGCAAAAGTAATGATATTAGGTTGATTAAACGTATTAATTGTGCAGTCAATCGATCCAAAAAATTAACTCGATTAAATACACTTTTTTTCTGATTAAGCGTGATTGATCACAATCATAAACACTCAAGTTTCAGTAACACTGTATAATAACGTTCAGATGTAAGTCATTTATAAGTGGTTAGTTAATGATGAACTAATCATTTACAGAACATTCATAAATTATTAGCAAGTGATATACTAACATTTTATGTATGTTTTGTAAATTCCGTTACAAGTCATTTACAAATGATTAGTAAATGATTAACTAATCATTTACTAAACATGAATATGCGTTTCATACATGTTTAATAAATAATGTTATTTTTTCTGTATGTATGTAGTAATTAGAGGGTTCAGAAAGTGTTGTAAATGGCTTGAATACACATACAGATCATTTGTAACAGGTAAGTATCATTTGTAACAGGTAAGTGTAACACATTTACAAGTAATGAATATTTTACACTTTAGATTAGGGGATGCAAAAAGTGTTGTAAATGATTTATTCATGCGTTTACACATCTATAACAGGTGTTGAACACTGTAGTGTGTAGTGTCGTGTGTAGTGTAGTGTGCACTGCAGTGTAAGTGCTGACTGGTGAGGGTATAGACAGCTGTCTTCTCTGAAACACATGGAGTCTTTAACCACTGTGCACCTGATGTGAGCAAAACATAGAGAAAAATTTAACATAATGAACATTTATGAAACGCATAGTCATATTTTATAAATGATTAGTTAATCATTAACTAATCATTTGTAAATTACTTGTAACGAAATGTACAAAACATACATAAAATGTTAGTATATTACTTATTAATCATTTATGAACACATAGTCATGTTTCATAAATAATTAGTTACTCATTTACTAATCACTCAAAAAAAATTTTTTACAAAGCATACATAAAATGTTAGTATATCACATGCTAATCATTTATGCATGTTTTGTAAATGATTAGTTCATCATTAACTAAGCACTTATTAATGACCTACAACTGAACGTTATTATGAAGTGTTACCCAAGTCTCTATACGTTTTTACTATATTTTATAATTTAATCATTTCACATTTAATCTTCAGATTAATGTAGAAAAACATAAAATAACTAAATAAAGACATTATATTTTAAATACTTGTTTAATAACTTATATATATATAAATGAAGGCCAGTATCACTGATACTAATACAGCTACTGATGTCTTGATAAATATGGGAAATAAAAAGAAATTGAATAAAACGTAAAACACTCTGCACTGCATAATTTATAAATTAGATATAAATGAATCCTTATTAAAGCTACAAAAGTTCTTTAGTTAGGAGCAGTGAGTAATTTTCTCTGTTCCCATTGTTATTTGATTGACCTCGTGTGAGACAACTATATTGGGTGCTGTCCCTTTAAGACCTGCAGTTGCCGACTGCCAATTACTGCTGCGCAGTGCGCACCATATGGTGCGCGTGACTGTCAGGACATGTGTGTGTCTTTTCGCGCTCAAATGTTTTTAAACCACTTGCTTTAAGTGCATGTTAAATGTAAAGCTAGCTAAAGAATGACAGAAAAAAAAAACGAATGCTGCGTTATTTTTATCGCGTTAAACTGGACTAAAATAATCGCATGCGTTAACTTTGATAGCACGAGTTATTAATATATTCAATGCAACTGTGCCAAGGTGCTCAAACTCGCTTTGATGTATTTATGCAAGTGCCTGCACGAGCTGAGGCCTTTAATTTTTAATTGTTCATTCGGCAAAAAAGACTTTCGTCCAAATTGTTTTAGGCCTATTACATTGCAAATATTTTTTTTTCCGAAAGAAAAGCATGCTCATGCAATAATGTTGAACTGTGTCTTAAGTATCTATAACGGTAAAAATTATTACAGGCCGATAATTTCGTTTTTATTAAAATATAACTACAATTAAACATTATTAAAATACACCGGGTGATGGATATACTTACTGAAATGTTGGATGATGAGAAAAAAAAACACAATAATTAATGTAAAGTTAAATTGATAATTAAATTATATTTTTGAATTAAGTAAGGTAAATGTATTGGTCGCAGAGATGAAATTGTCCAGAGATATTTGGTCACAGAGATGAAACTGTCCAGAGAGATGCACAGATGTCCAAAGATGAAATTTTCGCAGAGATACTTTGTAGAATTTCTGACGAAAGGGACCTGTGAAACATGGCAATCGTATATATAGTCCCGCATTTAAAAAAAAAGAAAGTGATGAGACATTCTCATTGGTCATTTTCAAGTGTCTTTAAAAATGACAATATTTTATTGATGAATTGCGTTACATTGTTTTGTTTTTTTAAACCTGTGTAACATATATATATTATAAATTGCCCTTTCGATGTGTGCAAAAATATTGTATTGGTGAAAAACGTTATCTCTAATACGTTTTTTTTTTTTTTTTTTTCTGTCATGTACAACCGGAATGGCAATATCATTACTTTTTGCATTAGAATATACAGAACAGGTGCATAAAAGAAATACAAATAAAACAAGAAAAATAATTATCATAGTATTAAACAAAAAAGATTGAAAGGTTAAAGGGGCTGGTTGTGTTTTTGTTTTGTAAATCATATTCTTCTTTAATGCAAACAATATTTATTGCATTCTTTTTTTTTTCATCACTTTAAGGGCTTTTAAGACAAACTCATTAAGAAGTTTTCTCTCATTTACAACTCTTCTCATTTATAACTCATTTACAAGCAAAGTAATACATTACAAGTAACATCCATTACATAATCAGATCACTTTTTGATGTTATGAGTAAATAAATGCAATAAAATCACATACATTATGTAAGCACGTTACATTCTAATAATACAAATACATTTATTTACATGAATGTCACTGCAGATTAAGTATTTTCAAAAACACTATTCACAGTATAAGTATGAATTGTAGCTGAAATATAGCCATTGATGCATGAGGTCCACTAGTGGACAGATAATTGATCAGATTTTTCTCCCAATCTAAAATCAAAACTTGAAAATTTTAACTGTGATATGACTCATTAGATATTGTTTGATGCTGCAAAAATTTTTTTACCTACAAGAGTCTCCTAGGAAAGAAGGAATGGTTGAATATTCCGGAGCAACTTGGCATTTCTGACTGACAATTGACCATCTTGGTTTGGAGGGGAAAAAAATCTTAACACAACGGCTTGCCACTTGGTTGCAATGTATAGGATGATGCACCCGGGTCCAATGAAGAGGCTGATGTGCAACTATGCCATCAAAACCCGTGCAAATTTAAGCAAATGTTTTTTTAATAGCTGTCCACTGTAGTGACCACTATGCATGAAAGGGTTAATCCATATAAAACAGCGCTTAATCTTGCAAAGTATGTTTTGGTGCTACTGCTATCATTACGTTAGTAATTCATTAAGTTAACTATAAAGTGTCGCTATGTTGTAGATTGTTTTCATAGTTATGTGTGAACTTGTGTGTATGTGTGGTTGCATTAGTTGCAGCCTATAATTTCAGTTTTATTGATCAATAATAGCCATTATAAAAGCAGCCTAAAAGGTATAAGAAGCTATACAAGTCAAGAAATAAATGAAGTAAAACGATTCAGTCAAACATAAGTCAGCAGGCTACAACGTTAAAGATAAATAGCCTAAATAATTTAACGTTATATAAAATTATGAAACTAAAACTTTGCCCTCAGCCAAAACGATTTGCCAGGGAACAAATGATAGATTAATGATATCAAAGATCGTACACGATCGATACACAAGACCAGCGGCAGACTTCAGCATCTCATCAGCCGAGGTATGGTTGTTCCAAGCGGGATACATGAGCGCTGAGCACCCGGTGAGCCCTTCGATCTCACATCTCCGAAAACGTCAGATCAAATTTTTAAATAGGCGCTATCTGTATAAACAAACAACATATTTGAGATTGAAACAACTACATTATCGACTGAAAAACTCTTAAAACTACATTTCGTGACACATTAAGAGTAGTATTTTTAAATTTCGCGGTCTTTCTCCTGCTATTGACGCAACTTGAGATTTTAAATATTAGCTATAGAATATACACAATTTACATATACAATATACAATTTAATTTAATCTTACCTTGCATATAGCAGCGGGATTTAGCATTCTACATAAAGCTACCACATAATAACACTAAAACAGC